>NC_067411.1:95619874-95919874 GCF_009764475.1 Pristis pectinata
TCTGTATCTCTAGATGACAGAATCGATACGGTGATTCGCAGAACATAGAAATATTCCTGGTATTGAAGGTTATAATGTCCATATTTAAATCAAGCCAGGAGTAAAATCAATCTACCATAGGTCTCGGTTTATCCTGCATGTGTGGGAGAATCAGGTGGAGGAAAAATGAGAACAAAATAGAGTTCTAATGGAGATAAACCAGAGACAATACAGTTTGACCATGTGATTATTAAAGGTGATATTGAACCAGGCAGTTGAATGCAAAAGGTACTCATTACCAACTTCACAGGATCTACATATAAAATTGACAAGATGTTTTCACCAAGCTGGATCTGTCACATGCATACCTCAGTTGAATATGGATAATGAAAGTCAGCAATATTTGATAAGACACAGAAGAGCCTGCACCTATGCACTAAATTACTTTATGGTGTGAAATCATTACTGAAGATCTTCTGAACTAACGAGAACAAGATACCGCAAGCTATAGTCATTGACTAACTAATGAAGATGATGTGATTTGTCACAAATACTGAAGAAAACCTTTGAATATTAGAAATGTTCTGCCAGCTACATGTGTACAATGTAAAACTTAAAAGAAGAAAGTGTGCATTTATGTTGAAAGTAATTGTTTATCTCAAGGAAATGAATTGCAGCCATCAAAGTAGAAGCAATTGCGAAGGCAAGGAAGCCTGAAAGTGTTGCAAACTTTAGACCAATCTTAGGAAAGGCTTGATTCACAGTGCAGGGCAGGCACGGTAGTAGGGCAGGCACAGTAGTGTAGTGGTTAGTGTAATGCTATTACAACGCCAGCGACCCGGGTTCAATTCCAGCCACTGTCTGTAAGGAGTTTGTACGTTCTCCCCGTGTCTGCATGGGTTTCAAGTAATGAAGACAGAGCTGTCTTAAACTATATAGTGAATGATGATCAAGAAAATTGTATTTACAACACATAAGCTGACAAAAACTATTCTCAAAATGAGAAAAAGGCACCAGGAATTAGAGTGAAAAGATTTCATCACTAATTGGGCAGTTCTTTTACATTGGTCACAGACAATAATCATTTATAACTAATCCTTGATCCTAAGTTGGCAATGTTGACAACAGCTGTATCAAAAACGTGTAGGTGGGCTATTATCTCATTTTAATATCGATATATGATCGAAGATAAAAGATCAAAACAAGATGCAGTCGCAGATGTACAGTCAATTAAGCAAAGGGTGTGAAAGGCTAATCTTCACATTGAATAAAGTAAATGATAATTTTTCAGTCAGGATAATGGAAATAGGCATGAAGAAACAGGAAGGCATCATTATCAAAGAGGTATACAAAAACATTTTAAAAGAATGATATGAATAAGACATGTCCATTTGAAAACGAGTGGACAAGGGAGTCACGGAGAGACTGAGTTATTCATGTGTAGAAGGCTCAGAGCATGAATCAAATCGTGAATAGAAAGTGGAAAAGAACCAATTGAGATGGAAGCAAAGTTATGATTCAAGCTACAGAGAGGAACATTTTAAAGAACATGATAGACTTAAAAGTGTGCATATACATCATTTAATCGCTGCAAGAAATAAGCAAGAGAATATTGAAGAATTGATGTGATCTTCAGTGTATTCCAGACGTTGATCCAGTGAAGAAAATAGAAGAAACAAGAGGTTCTATTGCATTGTCTAGAATTGGCACCTTTCTCAATTTAAGGGGTGAATTCAACAATAACAGCACAATTTCCTTTGAGAAGACCAAAGAGATTCAGAAAAAAACTTATGGAAGATTGTTTAACCTTATAGATTGATTCACGGTGGCAGGGCAGGCACGGTAGTAGGGCAGGCACGGTAGTGTAGTGGTTAGTGTAACGCTATTACAACACCAGCGACCCGGGTTCAATTCCGGCCACTGTTTGCAAGGGGTTTGTACATTCTCCCCGTGGAGAGATAGGTTAAACAATGAAGAATTTGAATATATGAACCACTCTCACTTTTCAAAACAAGAAAAGCAATGTTATGCATGTTCCAGCAACATCATTTCTTGATTATTAAATCAGCATGGTTTAGCCTGTAGATATGTAATCAGTGATCATGTACTGTTCTGATGAAGGGTCTTCAAACTGAAATGATAACTCTGTTTGTCTTTCCACAGATTCTGCCTGACCATCATTTTCTGTATTTATTTTATTTGTAGAGGTGCAACAGATATCTATGAACTCTGTACACGTGTAGTGTAGTTAAAGAAAGTGGAAATGAACAAAATGCATTTGTTTTAGCAGTTTTCTTCATTTCCTAATGATTCGTTATATCTTTGGCACTACAAACTGTTAGACTAAGAAACCCACATATACAATACACAACTCTGTTTCTTGTGAAAATATGCCTAGTCCCTTACTTAATCATTACCATTTAAATGTTTTCCACTGTTTGCCCACTGTTTTATTTGCTCCTGACAGATTGTCTGGGCTGGTTCTCCTTTCAAACTCATAGAATGATGTAACACAGAAGGCCATTCAGCTAACCTTGCCTGTGCCAACTCTTTGAAAAAGCTTCTGGTTCGCTCAGCTCCCCTCTTTAAGAACACAAGAACCAGACCCAGTGGTTTCATAATATTTTTGCCTAACTGACTGTCATAAAACCATCTCCCAATGTTCCATCCAGCTACCTGAGGCCGTAGTTAATTTTCACTGGAATTGACCACACCTCGTCTTATACCTGTGGTCTCCAGGAAGAGGAACCGGCGAAATCAGACGAGGCAAAATGAAGATAGCATCAGGGCCTTAAGGACATTAACTGGACATGGATATATGTGTGAGCCTCTACCTCATTTCAGGTGAGAGGTCCTGTTCTAGGAGGGAGGATTAAATGAAACTCAGAGCAAACAACAATTCAGTGAATTCAGCCCCTCGAGTTGAATCTGTAACCTTGCTCCTCTTTCAGCCTGGGAAGATTTCCTCTGATTCCCAAAAATTTAAAGATCTCAGTCTTGAGTATGCTCAAACACTGAGCATCCAGTCTTTTGAGTTGTACGTTTCTTAATGTTGTATTGAACCTCATTAAGTGTACCATTAAGATGTGTATGTACCATATGATAGGATTTTGATATATATCAGACTATGTCCTATTAAGGATGTTTTCTTTTGACACCTTTACCTTTAATATTTGCCTTAGTAGTAGGCAGTAACATTGTAAGTATATCGATGCTACAATAATGTTTCTGAGAAGTTTCTAAACCTTTAATTGATTTTCTGGAAGAAGATATAACATTGCTTCTTCCTTAGATGGATTAAAAGGGTGGCCAGTATTGATTTTCCATCATGTCAACCGTGTGATTTAATGATCAATTTTGTTGCATTACCAAGCATTTGTGCTAAAACTAGGTTGGTAAGCAAAACCAAAATGATACTGGTTTACCACAGAATTGTTGTTTGCTCTGAGTTTCATTTAATCCTCCCTCCTAGAACAGGACCTCTCACCTGAAATGAGGTAGAGGCTCACACATATATCCATGTCCAGTTAATGTCCTTAAGGCCCTGATGCTATCTTCATTTTGCCTCGTCTGATTTCGCCGGTTCCTCTTCCTGGAGACCACAGGTATAAGACGAGGTGTGGTCAATTCCAGTGAAAATTAACTACGGCCTCAGGTAGCTGGATGGAACATTGGGAGATGGTTTTATGACAGTCAGTTAGGCAAAAATATTATGAAACCACTGGGTCTGCACAATCTGCATGAATAATATAAAGTTAATTTACTCACTTTGACTATGTCCTTATTAAACTCTCAATTCAGCCGCATAAATTTCAAGATGAAAGAGACTGCAGATGCTAGAAGTTAGAAAAGAAATTTCAGTATCACCTTATCCTGAACATCTTTCTTATATATTATCAGTGGAGTTGCAGGAAGAACAATAGAAAATGCTCTTTAATAAAAATAGGGACATTCACAGTTAGGTGTAATTGGAAAAGTCTAAGTGGAAATTTTATTTACAGGATTTTAATTAATATAATTTAATTATTTTATTGGTGCACTGCTGGAATCTTATGGATGATATTAAATCTTTTCCTTGATAAAGAATAAAATTATTTAGCCAATTTAAGATCTGATTAAGGTAAGTTCTACTGGAAGTAGAATGCAGTGTTGGTCCTCAGATCTGATGGTTGCTTTTTCTTTTGGGAAAAAAAAGCCTCCATACAAAACCAGCATTTGTTCAACTCTTGTACTTTTAATGGATGATGTAACTAGTACGACAGCAGGGACTTTTCGTCAGGAGGAGGAGGTTTCATCTCCGACATTGAATTGACCTGTTTTCAAATAATCTACAAAAAAAAATGAAGATTAAGTCCTCTAACAAGAGCAGTTTTCAGTCTGTCACACAAAGAGAAGGATTCGGGAAAAAGATGAGAGGGCAGCCGCATTGTGCCGACCCACTTAAATCTTATTTCGAATTCACTAAATGTGTTATTTGACTTGGCAAGTGAGCTGGTATGTGTATTAGATCAGCAGGGAGCCTAATCAAGGAGATGCCAAGTTTGTAGCAGCCCCTCTGCGCTAGATTGGCCCCAGTTAGTGACCTTAAGCAAAGTGGGTGGTTCAGCCCAAAAGAGAATAGCATTAACCTCGGCTTGAAGTTCAGGCAGATTTGAAGTCTCCTTTTGTACCTTATTCCAGAAATACGAACAGCATTCATCAAAACAGAATCTAGTCAGTTCAGCAATGTCTTCGCACTGGGCACTTTATAAAAGGCTGGTTCCATTAATGCTGACACATGTAAAAGAACTGAAAAGCATTAGCTTGGTTTAGGCACTTGATTTTACATCTGTGAAACAATTTATCTAGCACTTAAAAACTCAATTTAAGAAAATTACAACTTTCAAATTATTAAAATCTTTATTTCAAATGAACAAGACAGCATTTGCAATTATGACCAGCAGTTCCAAAGATACTGCTTATCTCTGAATTAGAATAAACAAGTCAGCTCACTACGAAGTGCTCTAATTATTGTTACTTAGACACTTTAATACTTAAAAAGAATGGCCATTCAATCTAACTCATAAATATCACTTACACAGCAGAACTTCATGTCATTTTATATGATGACTGGGATGTATATTAATGTGATATTTTCTTTATATTTCAATATATATTTAATACTTGTCATTGCGGCAATGTTCTACAAGTCTTGATGTATTACGCTTTGATGTGAAGGAAACATGGAACGTTTTCTTTAATCCCTTGTGCTTTTCTGATGAGATGTTTCAAAAACAAGTGAGCAGTAGGTTTGCGTGGGATTGAACAAATAAGTACATGTTTTAACAAAGTAAATGGAACAAAGAATACTAAAAAGATAAGATTTATACAAAGCAATGAGGGGTTGAAAGGCAGAGGATGTTGATTGTGTGCCTTTAAGGAAAGTCTGCCTTCAATCTATGTTCTCTGAAATGAACATTATCAAAACTGGCTGGGAGTGTAACAGTTGTCTCCAATTAAGATTTTCTTCCTGATCTGTTTTTTTTCCAGCAAACCCTTTAAATACGCAGGTTATGATTTTATATTTGAGTTTAGTGCTGGTTCTATTTCAACTAAACTGCAACTTTAGCACAATACATCCTTTGTGTTTTCATTGATGCAGATCACACAATGGATAAACATTCATACCTCTTGGAGAAGCAAAAGACTAATTCATTTGGATGAACCGTTTGTGTGCTTTTGGCAAATAATGGAAGAACAAGAAGTCAGGAATATGGCCACCCATCAAAGGTAGTTGCATTCCAACAGATGTGTTGTGTTAGTGGGCAGCCTAAACTAAAATACAACAGTATGGAATGGCTAGGATTGCATCTCTATCCACCTGTTCGCACTGACCTGGGCGTCTGAGCAGATCTACAGAACTCCTGAGGAAGGGGAGATTAATAGTGGAAAGAGCAGTTGGAGATGTCCCAATGGAAACTGATGGCAGTTAAGAGTATGTTTGTCTTCCAGCAGAATGGGCCTTCAGCAAGCCTGATCACTAAATAAATGATAAAAAATGGTTCACCTATCCACAAATAAAAACAATTAAGGAAACACTATTACTGTAGACTGCTTAATGAACATGTTTTTATATACTTGTATGGATTATAAAAGTGACCTCATCATAATTGATCACAGATCTATAGTATTTCCAAATTTTTGAGAATTTCCACAAAATTCCACAATTTTACATTAGTGGAAGGTAAAGAGGTGAGGGGAAAATGTGAGAATGAGACCATTGGAAAAGAAAGATGTATTTTCTGGCACATGGTGAAAAGTAAAATTTTAAAATTATAGGATTGTATGATATAATAAACAATGTAGAGATACTGGGTAATCAGTACTGGGCAGGCATGGTAGTGTAGCGGTTAACGTAACGCTATTACAGTGTCAGCGACCCGGGTTCAATTCCGGCCACTGTCTGTAAGGAGTTTGTACATTCTCCCTGTGTCTCCGTGGGTTTCGTCCGGGTGCTCCGGTTTTCTCCCACATTCCAAAGACGTACAGGTTAGGAAGTTGCGGGCATGCTATGTTGGCGCCGGAAGAGTGGCGACACTTGCGGGCTGCCCCCAGAACGCAAAGGTGCATTTCACTGTGTGTTTCGATGTACATGTGACTAATAAAGATATCTTAATCACTAACAGAAGTAGAAATGTATCAACAAGTTAGCCATTGCCAATAGCAAAAGTAGAACCTTTGGATTAATGTGGTCCAACACTCTCAAGCAGGTGTGAATATTTGTTTAATATTCAGAAAAATATCATCAATAAAGCTGACAGAGGTCTCCAACCTGAAACACCAACTCAGTTTCTCTTTTCACACTTGCTGTCTGACCCACTGAGCATTTCTAGCATTTTCTGTTTTTATTTCAGATTTCCAGCATCTGCAGTCTTATTTTGATTTTTCTGACAACATAATTGTTTGCTTGCTATTCCTGCTGACCTTGTATTCCTTCTGCAAGAAAGTAGGCAGATATAAGTGCAGAGTTTACAAGAAATGGCTCACACCAATCTTAAAGTCTTGAACCCGTGAACCATACTCACTCCCAAATGATGTGTGGTGCAGTAATCTGTTAATACTATACATTACATTGAACAGTTGTCAAGTAGAAGTATGCCAAAACTCAACTTGACCAGCTGGCTCAGAACTGCCCAAACTTTGAAGACTATTCCAAGTAGGCAGTCCAAAGCAGTTCTAGACTGAACACATAAATCATGTAAAACCACATTCTGAATAAAACTATGCTGCAATTTGCCAACGAGCTTAATAGTCCTTTTATCAAACTCTGACAAGAAAATATTACCCCACTATTGCTCTAAAGTATCAGCCTAGATTATGGTCTCAAAGTTAATAAAGGGGGAGGAATGCTTCAGCACGCAAGCTTCTGGGTTAGAAGACAGACAATTACCAACAAAGGCATGCTGACAATCACCTTTGCTGCCAAGCGGATCATTTTAGAAAGCCGTGCTCACAAATTAGGCCTTAAAGGGAAAGACAAGTCTAGAAATCAAAACCATTTATACAAAATATGACCCTGTTTTGAGAAAGAAGCATATACTTATCAAAACTTGGTTTTAAAAATTTATGTTATTTTTATTATTTGCTTGTAGGTCTGAGAATTGAATGATTTCCCCTTTGACCTAAGTGACAGCTGATAGAGCCTCAGTTTGGCTCCATTTAAAATACTGAGAACCTTGACTCTGGTCAGGCTGAGAACTAAAGGATCCCAGGAAACCAATTAATAGCTCAGAGAGCTGTGTCACCACTTGACAGCATTGTTTCCTAAAGTCCCACAGTTCTCATTCAATTTGTACAACACAGATCCCATTTTTTTAAAAATAGAGCCATTTTCGTCTTATGGAAATGGCTTTTACCAATAGTCTTGCAAAGAGGGAACACAACTTGAGGATTTCCATGCAGGTTATAGTACAGACAATCAAAATAAAAGCATCAGATTCAATATTGATGTGAGTGAACCACATTGCATTTTTACACCTTATTAGGAGTTAAAGATACAGCTCAGTGAAGTTCTTGGGTTCGTCCACAAGACCTTGAAGCCCCAACAATACAGCATCTAATTGTAGAGTGTCTGCATCCATTCTTCCATCTGGAAGTTCACCCCAGGGAAGCGTCATATCTGTACAAGGAAACGTTTCCTGATATCACTCACCATTTATAAATTTAAACATATGTTCAAATTTCACAATTAAGTTAATTTTTTTATTTTCAGATTTACCTTTCCCATTCCATCTCTATTTGGTAGCCCTCTATGGTCAAGGGACAGCTGATGGAACCTCATTTTGGAAAAAAATGTGGGCGATATTTAAGGAGGAGGAACTTAGATTGCTAGAGTTATAGACACAAGAGGGAATAGGGAAAGAGCAGGAGTATGGCATTGAGATGGAGGATAAGCCATGATCGTTTTGAATGGTGGAGCAGGCTTGAAAGAGCTGAATAGCCTACTCCAGCTCCTGTCTTTTCTGCATTTCTGTTTCCTCTGAATTTTCCTTTCAACCAAGGTCTCTGAAATGAGATGTCTTCTCAGGATTTCATGCTGTGGATTGGACAGTGCACTGATACGGTCTCCTCAAACCATCGTTCTTCCTGTGATACTGCTGAGACTAGATAGTTCAATATTCCATTTGCCTTGAGATTTGAAGCATAGCATCAATTAAGGCTCATTGACCAAGAAATTCTTCAAAGTGTGAAAACCTTAACTACATGAAAGCAAAACAGAATAGGTCTTAGCTGAGAAAATGGACATGAAGGTCTTCCCTCTGGCAACTCTTGCCATTTGAAGATAATCAATAGGATAGAAAAGTATTGGGAAGATTGGTGCGGGGCAAGAAATGTGAGGCAGTGGAGTGGGGGGGGGGGTGGAATCTGCAAGAAGTGTAAATCATGAGGCTGTGTGATTGAGGGGAAATTGAAGAGGAGGTCAGGTTGGGATTAGGGACCCACAAGGGCAATAGCAGGAGAGTGCAGAGCTGGGAGAATCATAAACACAAAGGAACTTACCCAGAGGAAGATGGATGTTTAGGACTCTCTAGTAGTCGCCAGGTAGGGCTCGACAATTTAACTAACACTGCTTGTGGGCCTAATGGACTCAATAAATTCTTATGCTATGGCTTGTCCAATGAGCACTGTGCACTGTTTGACATTAACATGCAGTGGCCTCCATGCTAATGCACGTCACACACATGGAGCTCCTGAAATGGATGCCAAAAAATGGGCTACTCTGTACAAAGTACCAATTCCATTTACCGGTTAGGTTTTTGATAAAATTCCATGTCAACGTCGAGTTTATTGTCATATGCACAAGTATATATACAGGTGCAATGAAAAACTTATTTGCAACTGCAATCACAGGCACATAGCATAACATATTCTTCTGCATTATGCTATATGGTAGAAGTTCCATACCATTCACTTTGCATCTTTTTTCTCAACCTATTTATGATGTTATGTTCAGTTATTTTCTTCTTCCCTAGTGTGCAATGCCTCACACTTACTCACAGCAGTCTGGACCTACCGCCTTGTCCACCCCTATACATTCACCATTGTGTATTTACCGTTTATGGTTCTGTGGTACCAAACAACCTCATGGCTCACTGTTGCAGCCAATTCATGAGGTGAAGCAGTTCACAGGCTGTGACTGAGCTTCAGGGAATGGAGGCTCAGAATCAGGTTTATTATCACTGACATATGATGTGATATGTGTTGTTTTGCGGCAGCAGTACACTGCAAAGACATAAAATTACCATAAATTACAAAAATAAATAAATAGTGCAAAATAAAGGAATAATGAGGTAGGAATAACCATGGGTTTATGGATCGTTCAGAAATCTGTTGGCTGAGGGGAAGAAGCTGTTCCTAAAACGTTTCATGTGAGGCTTCAGGCTCCTGTACCTCCTCCCTGATGGAAGGAAGGAGAAGAAGGCATATCTCTTAATGATGGATGCCACCTTCTTGAGGCAACGCCTCTTGGAGAACTCCTCGATGGTGGGGAGGGTTGTGCCCCAATTGAGCTGGCTGAGTCTGCAACCTTCTGCAGCCTCTTGCAATCCTGTGCATTGGAGGTTCCGTACCAGGCTGTGACGTAACCAGTCAGAATTCTCTCCACTGTACATCTATGGAAATTTGCAAGAACCTTTGGTGATGTACCAAATCTCCCCAAACTCCTAATGAAGCAGAGCTGCTGGCGTGCCTTCTTCATGATTCCATCAATGTGATGGGCCCAGGATAGATCCTCTGAGATGTTGACGCCCAGGAACTTGAAGCTGCTCACCCTTTCCACCACTGACCTCTCAAGGAGGACTCAAGGCCTCCCGTGGAAAGCCAGTTCAATGCTGTCAAAGATCTTTCTCCCCAAGAGAAATCCAAAAACAGTTAAAATGAATGTAAACAATCAAATAGGGAAAAGATGATAAAATAAATAAACATAATATATTCAATTAAAAGTACAAAGGCAAGGTTACACATGCCATTCCAATGGATGGGTTTGTTTTGGAGCAACAAAGGACTCCAGATGCTGGAATCTAGATTGGTATTGGTATTGGTCTATTATTGTCACTTTGTACCGAGGTACAGTGAAAAACTTGTCTTGCATACCGATCGTACAAGTCAATTCATTACACAGTGCAGTTACGTTGAGTTAGTACAGAGTGCATTGAGGTAGTACAGGTAAAAACAATAACAGTACAGAGTAAAGTGTCACAGCTACAGGGAAGAGCATTGCAGGTAGACAATAAGGTGCGAAGTCACAACAAGGTAGATTGTGAGGTCAAGAGTCCATCTTATCGTATAAGGGAACCATTCAATAGTCTTATCAGTGTGGGACAGAAGCTATCCTTGAGCCTGGTGGTATGTGCCCTCAGGCTCCTGTATCTTCTACCTGATAGAAGAGGAGAGAAGAGAGAATGACCCTGGTGGGTGGGGTCTTTGATTATGCCGGCTGCTTCACCAAGGCAGCGAGAGGTAAAGACAGAGTCCAAGGAGTGGAGGCTGGTGTCCGTGATGCACTGGGCTGTGTCCACAGCTCTCTGCAGCTTCTTGTGGTCCTGATCAGAGCAGTTGCCATACCAAGCCGTGATGTATCCAGATAGGATGCTTTCTATGGTGCATCGATAAAAGTTGGTGAGTGTCAAAGGGAACAAACCGATGAAAAACACGATGATGCTGGAGAAACTCAGCAGGCCAGGCAGCATCCATGGAGACCTCAGCACAAGCATATTAATGCAAAACAGTGCCCTCAGTGGCAGCTGACCTCCAGCGTACCTTTGACTTGTATGATTCAAGGTAGAGGTGCGCAAGTCAGTAACAGGCTAACCTATCGTCAAATGTTCTTCACGGCACTGCCAGCCACAGAGTCTAAACTTCAATCCATTAAATGTTTCCTTTCATAGGCAGTTCTTCAGAGCTAAGGGTGACTTGTTTCCCTTCTAGTTCTGTGGGTCCTGAGGTGGCTGAAGCATCCTATATAGGATCCCAGACTCAGCCATAGATGGGGCAGAGGAAGCTGTCAACTCATTCTCATCTCATTGTCAGGGGAAGCTGGGCCCTGGTGAGGTTCAGGAGACCATGGGAACCAGGTCCCCAAGCAGCTTCAGAGGAGCCCAAGTGAGCTTCAAGGGAGCAGAGGAAATGTCGTCTCTGGGGCAGATGCTGAAACATCAGGATTTCCAAATAGATTAGAAACATAGAAAAACTACAGCACAATTCAGGCCCTTCGGCCCACAAAGCTGTGCCGAACATGTCCCGACCCTAGAAATTACTAGGTTTACCCATAGCCCTTTATTTTATTCAGCTCCATGTACCTATCTAACAGTATCTTGAAAGACCCTATCGTAGCCGCCTCCACCACCGTTTCCGGCAGCCCATTCCATGCACTCACCACTCTCTGAGTAAAAAACTTACCCCGACATCTCCTCTATATCTACTTCCCAGCACCTTAAACCTATGTCCTTTTGTGGCCACCATTTCAGCCCTGGGGAAAAGCCTCTGACTATCTACCCTATCAATACCTCTCATCATCTTATACACCTCTATCAGGTCCCCCCCTCATCCTCCATCTCTCCAAGGAGAAAAGGCCGAGTTCCCTCAGCCTGCTTTCATAAGGCATGCTCCCCAATCCTGGCAACATCCTTGTAAATCTCTTTTGCACCTTTTCTATGGCTTCCACATCCTTCCATTAGTGAGGTGACCAGAACTGAGCACAGTACTTCAAGTGGGGTCTGACCAGGGTCCTATATAGCTGCAACATTACCTCTTGGCTCCTAATTTCAATTCCACAATTGATGAAGGACAATAGACTGTATGTACCTAACCACGGAGTCAACCTGTGCAGCTGCTTTGAGTGTCCTATGGACTCGGACCCCAAGATCCCTCTGATCCTCCACACCGCCAAGAGCCTTACCATTAATTCTATATTCCGCCAACATATTTGATCTACCAAAATGAACCACTTCACACTTATCTGGGTTGAACTCCATCTGCCACTTCTCAGCCCAACTTTGCATCCTATCTATGTCCTACTGTAACCTCTGACTGCCCTCCACACGATCCACAACACCGCCAACCTTTGTGTCATCAGCAAACTTGCTAACCCATCCCTCCACTTCCTCATCCAGGTCATTTTCAAAAATCACGAAGAGCAAGGGTCCCAGAACAGATCCCTGAGGCACACCACTGGTCACCGACCTCCATGCAGAATATGACCCGTCATCAACCACTCTTTGCCTTCTGTGGGCCAGCCAGTTCTAGATCCACAAGCAATGTCCCCTTGGATCCCATGCCTCCTTACTTTCTCAATAAGCCTTGCATGGGGTACCTTATCAAATGCCTTGCTGAAATCCATATACACTACATCTACTGCTCTTCCTTCATCGATGTGTTTAGTCACATCCTCAAAAAATTCAATCAGGCTAGTAAGGCAGGACCTGCCCTTGACAAAGCCATGCTGACTATTTCTAATCATATTATACCTCTCCAAATGTTCATAAATCCTGCCTCTCAGGATCTTCCCCATCAGCTTACCAACCACTGAAGTAAGATTCACTGGTCTATAATTTCCTGGGCTATCTCTACTCCCTTTCTTGAATAAAGGAACAACATCCTCAACTCTCCAATCCTCCGGAACCTCTCCCATCCCCACTGATGATGCAAAGATCATCACCAGAGGCTCAGCAATCTCCTCCCTCGCCTCCCACAGTAGCCTGGGGTACATCTCATCCAGTCCTGGCGACTTATCCAACTTGATGCTTTCCAAAAGCTCCAGCACATCCTCTTTCTTAATATCTACATGCTCAAGCTTTTCAGTCTGCTGCAAGTCATCACTACAATCACCAAAATCCTTTTCCATAGTGAATACTGAAGTCTATCACTTCCTTGTCTCCTCTGATTCCATCGCGCCAACCAATTTAGTGTTATCTGCAAATCAAATCAATTCTCATTGGAAATCTGCCTTCAAATAGCCCGTGTAAATTACGAACAAGTGGTGGTCCAACCACAAGCCCCTGAGGAATCCCACTTGGTATTTCCTGCTATCCCACCCAACTTAACTGTATACATGTAGCCTTTTTATTTCCTATTACCTACCAAGAATTCCCACAGCTTTGAGCTTAACTTATTAGTTCTTCATTGGATCATTGTCAAGTGTAAGCATTCCTTTTGTTTAACTCAGCTTTGTCAATCATTGTGTACGTGATTGAATGTGTGACTGTAAGAAATTTAATCATTCTGTGCTTACTGCTCCTAATTTGGGATTTTCAAATTTGTATTAATTAGTGGAAGTTTCCAATCAAATAATGTCTCTATCTTTACAAATCTTCAGCTTTTCACAAATACATAGATACTTATTTGTTTATTAGTCACATGTACATTGAAACGCATAGTGAAATGTGTCTTTTTGCATTACTGAGGATGTGCTGGGGGCAGCCCACAAGTGTCATAGAACATAGAACACTACAGCACAGTGCAGGCCCTTCGGCCCACAATGCTGTGCCAGCATTTTATCCTGCTCTAAGACCTACCTAACCTTTCCCTCCCACATAACCCCCGATTTTTCTATCGCTAGCAAACTATCGCCACTCTTCTGGCGTCAACACAGCATGCCCACAGCTCCAAACCTGTACGTCTTTGGGATGTGAGAGGAAACCGGAGCACCAGGGGGAAACCCATGCAGACATGAGGAGAATGTACAAACTCTTTACAGACAGTGTCCGGAATTGAACCATGGTCGCTGGTGCTATAATAACGTTATACACTTTTTATACACTACACTTTTTCATGCACATATACACAAGGAAGTGAACGTCACCATCTCTCAATTTCATATGTATTCTTAAAGCAGCTTTTTCTCTGTGTGTTCTATCTTTCCCAAGCATTTCATGCAAGGTTAAGAGAACAAAAGAACAATTGACCAAGAGACAATGAACAAGAACTGGAAAGAGAAAAAAATGATCATAAGAAGGAGAAAATATGATCAAGAAAAATGAGAAATGAAGGAAAAAATGACCGATCAGGAAAGAAGATTATTGGGAAAACTATTGTTGGAGAGAAACAGCTCAAGAGAAAAAGAATGATTAATCAATCAATTGAAAAAGAGCGAGCAGGTGAGATAGAACAATAGAGAGATGAGAACAATAATTGACAGGTAGAACATAGAACATTACAGCACAGTACAGGCCTTTCGGCCCATGATGTTGTGCTGACATTTTATCCTGCTCTAAGATCTATTTAACCCTTCCCTCCCACATAGCCCTCCATTTCTCTATCATTCACGTGGCTATCTAAGAGTCTCTTAAATGTCCCTAATGTATCTGCCCCCACAACCTCTGCAGGCAGTGCGTTCCACGCACCCACCACTCTCTGTGTAAAAAAATTACCCCTGACATCCCTGTTATACCTTCCTCCAATCACCTTAAAATTACGTCCCCTCGTGTTAGCCATAGGGCAAAAGGAAGTGAGAGTGATAGAAAGAGAAGTCAAATGGAAAAATAAACAGAAAAACGAGGAGAAAGAAAGACAGAGAAGATGTCCTGTGCTCTTCTCTTTTCTGGGATCCCGTATCCTCCTTGCTTTCCGACTCTCACAGAATTTTATAATGATTCTTCATTGCAGCTCAACTTGAATCAAAGCACATAAACCATTTCTGATCTACAATTATAAGGAAATATGACAATCAATTAGCACGCCTTGGGACCTTGGAAAGGAATGAAACAGAGTTAATATTTCAGGTCAGAGCTCTTTTATCAGGACTGGAAAAGTGAGAGGACAAATGGGATCTAACCTGCAGAGAGGGGGACAGGCAGAAGGGACAGAGGAAATGCTTGTGATAAGGTGGAGACTAAGAGGATCTAGGTGACACAAATGTTGCCGGTGCTATCCAATTGTGGGTGGTGAATACTTGTTAATCATCACCGAGGTAGAAATAATGGAAAATAAATGAAGGCAGAAAAGAGGGAAAAAAGAAACAAATGAACAATACTGAAAATATGAGATGCAGAACACAGTAATTGTTAAAAAAAATGTGAAATAAGAGAGAATTCTGGAAATACTCAGCAGGTGAAGTAAAATCTGTGGAGAAAAAAAATGAGATTATGTTACAGACTGATTATGTATCAGAAGTCTTCAGTTCTGACACAAACAGGAAAGGTTGGTGATCTGAAATAGTTGTATTTGGTATGGGGCTGCAATGTGCCTGGATAGAAGATGAGCTTACATGTGGCTTTGTTGGAATAGTGTAGGAGACTAAAGACCAAGAGGTCAGACTAGGAGTGACATGAAGGAGTTAAAGGGATAAACATCCAGAAACTTGCAGATCAGAAGCTTATGAATTGAATAGAAGTGTTCTACAAAGTGATCACTCAATCTAAGTTTGGTTTGTCCAGTGTAGAAGAGACCAGCTTGCAAGCACTGAATGCAGCACACTAAAGAGGAAGAAGCACAAATAAAATTGCGGCTTCACTGGTAAAGATTGCTTAGATTCTTAGACTCTTAGATAGACACATGAATGATAAAGAAATGGGGGGGCTACGTGGGAGGGAAGGGTTAGATAGATCTTAGAGCTGGACAAAATGTCGGCACAACATTGTGGGCTGAAGGGCCTGTACTGTGCTGTAATGTTCTATGTTCTGTGTTCTATTTCCTGGATGAAGAGAAAGGAAGAGAAAAGTGGGGAGTGTTGCATCTCCTTTAGTTTGTATAAGATGTTGCTGGAGCTATGAAGCAAACTAATGAGTTATGGAAGGAATGGTCCCTTCAGAATGCAAAAAGGAAATGGGAGAGGAAGATAATGTCTGCGGATGGCATCTAATTGAAAGTGATGGAAAATTAGAGGAGCAATACTCTATGGAGGGTGGAGGGTGGTGGAAGGCGAGAAGAAGGGGAACTCCCTTTCTCTGTCCAGGAGGAGAGGGACTGAAAACAGAAGTTGAGGAAATGGAGACAATGGAGAACATCGAGAGGTTTGTCCATTATGATAAAGAGGAAGCTCTCCTTGAGGAAAGGCACATCAGAGGCATTGGTGAAGATGGTTTCAACATCAGAGGGCACAATCTTAGAATTAGAGGGTACAGTTTCAAAACAGAGATGAGGAAAAATTTCTTTAGCCAGAGGGTGGTGAATTTGTGGAACTCCTTGCCACGTACAGCAGTGGAAGCCAGATCAGTGGGGGCGTTCAAGGAGGAGATAGATAGATATCTAAATAGTCAGGATATCAAGGGATATGGGGATAAGGCCGGAAATTGGGATTAGAATAGTTTTTTTTCTTCTTCTTCTTCTTCCCCCATTCCCCAATTCTCATTTTCATTTCCCTTTCCTTGGAGCAGACTCGATGGGCCAAATGGCCTGCTTCTGCTCCCTTGTCTTGTGATCTTGTGATCAGAACAGATGCAACAGAGCTGGAAAAGGTAAGGGAATGAGGTGGAGTCCTTACAGGAAATGGTGTGGAGAGGTAAGCCAGGACAGCTGTGGGAGGCTGTGGAATGTCATGAAAATCGGCTTCTTGTCTATTCCCTGAGGTGGAGATAGGGAAGACGAGATGAGAAAAGGAAGAGTCAGAAACGGAGTGTGTGAAAGAGGGCGCACGGTGGAAACTGGCAGTTAAATTCATGAAATTAATGAGTTCTGTACAAGTGCATGACTCAACACCGGTACAGTCAACACTGCTCTGGAAAAAAGTGATGGAGGAGTCCTGTGTAGGACTGAAACAAGCACTTTTCCACATACTCCAGGCAAAACCTGGAAACATGTAGGTTCCCATTGTAACACCTTTGATTTGGAGGAAGTGGACACCAGCCTCCCCTCCTTGGACTCAGTCTTTACCTCTCGCTGCCTTGGTGAATCCTCTCTTCTCTCCTCTTCCATCAGGTAGAAGATACAGGAGCCTGAGGGCACGTACCACCAGGCTCAAGAACAGCTTCTAACCCGTTGTGATAAGACTATGGAACGGTTCCCTTATGCAATAAGATGGACTCTGACCTCACGATCTACCTTGTTGTGACCTTGCACCTTATTGCACTGCACTTTCTCTGTAGCTGTGACACTTTACTCTGTACTGCTATTGTTTTTACCTGTACCACATCAATGCACTCTGTACTAACCCAATGTAACTGCACTGTGTAATGAATTGACCTGTACGATCGGTATGCAAGACAAGTTTTTCACTGTACCTCGGTACAAGTGACAATAATAAACCAATACCAATACCACAGTGAGAAAAAGTTAGTCGGCTGCTCAAAGGTGAGCAGAATGGAAGTGGCTCTATTCAAGGAGGCGAAGGGCCCTCGGGTTATTCTGGTGTTGGATGAAGGAGTTGAGGGATTGGAGAGAAATGAGGCTGGGCATCGGGGATGACATTGAAGTAAGTGCAGTAAGAATGGAGTCAAAGCAGGAAGTAAAAATTTCTGTATGGACAAGAACAGGCTGTAATAATAGGTGCATCTGGGCAGTCCTACTTGTGGATCCTGGGGAGAAGGTAGAAACCAGCTCTGTGGGGTTGAAGGTCACTGCTAATTGATAACAGGTTTACTTACTGTCATGTACTGAGATACAATGAAAAACTTGGTTTGGCACGCTATCCATAGGGATCATTTCAAAACACGTACATCAAGGTAGTACAAAGGGAAGGCAATAACAGAATATAGTATTACCATTACAGAGAAAGTGCAGCGGACTAAGAATGTTAGGAGTGTGGAGACAAGATCTCTGAAGGAAATCAGGTGTTGACCATCTGTGAGTCAATGGCCTGACTTTTGTTGCTGGGTTCCAGTGGGAGGGAACAAGGAGGTGGTTGGGAGCTGTAGTTCGGCCTTTGTGAGGTAGTGGTCACCTCATCAAACTACAGTGTTACTGTCCTTGTCAGCAGATCCCTTCCTTGCAACTCCTTTTCACACTGTTTCAGTTCTGTCGAAAGGCCATCAACCTGAAATATTTCAGCAGATGCTGCCCGACTTGCTACTGCTTTCAGAATGTTCTGTTTTTATTTCAAATTTCCAGCACCTGCCGCTTATTTTGCTTTTAGATTGTTGAAAAGAATTCTAAGTTAATCTATTTTTTCAGAACAACCGTATATTTTTTCTGTAAATCTGGGAACATAAACTTCAAGAACTTTACAGACTAAATTCAAATGTGACCATTCTGTTGCGTAAACTGTTCTCTTGATTACAATAATGTTCAGTCAATGTAAAATTAACTGCTTCAGCATCAATATCAAAGGTTTGACAAACAGCTTGTGGCTTCATTTAATTTTAAGTATTACCAGTGGAGTAGTCTGCCATGACAAGTTTAGTTTTAGTTCCTTTCTTTGTTGTTCCTACACTGTATATGGTCTCTGGTTGAACTATTCCCAGAGCGACTAACTAGTCAGAGAAAGATTTAAATTGTGCAAGATTAATATAGATCCAATCTCTGAAACAATAAATAAAATTGAACTGGAACATCATATTTTGAAGTCCTAATGTGATCCGTAGATTCTGCCTGTGTTAAGAAATTAAGTGTAATTTCATTTACACAATAAAAATAAAGTTTCAAATCAGATTATGCAGGTGGAGCTGGACATATTAGTTTTAACAAGATTATATCTCACTAGCAGCAGGCATTTAAAGATTTTACTAATATTCCTTTTACTGCTATTTTAACATAAAAAGCAAAGCATTTCTTTAAAGCAGGTCCTCCAATAATAATGATACAATTACACAATACAAAATTAATTTCTGACTAAAATTGTACCAGCAGTGTCACACAAGCAGGCACAATATGAAAGTGGATGACATGTGTTTTTTCTGGGATTAGATTCAAATTGTGAGTACATCAGCATTTTCAGCAGTGAATTTATCCATATGAGGACTCAAAGAACTGAACTGAATTTTACCCAGCCTAATACCTTGATTAATTGTTTCTTTTCCTTCCTTTTAATTGCTGACATCTGGAAGTAACATTTTGCACAGAATGCTTGGCTTTGCTAATGTTCATCGAGAGAGAGTGGGGGAAAAACCAAGTGCTAGTAACAACAAACATGCTTGTCGTTGATGACCAAAAGGCAGGAAACTGTAAAGAAAGTGATTTGAAAAATTGTCTATCTGGACTATAATGCATTGCACATTTGTGAAACAGAGGAGCACTCTCCTCTAGTTCAAATAAACACAGCTGAGATTAAGGAAGGAAGCTCATCCCTTGTGTGTGAAGCTCCTTTAAAGGACAACATACCAAATCCTGATACTTAAATTATGTCAATACTTCAATATCTTTGATTACTTTTAATATCAATGCATATATTCTTTCCATGACAACTAATGTTCTCCTTCTGGCATGAAAAAAATGATTAAAGTTTCATTTTAAGGAATTTCCAATGCTATGCTGAGATGCAGCCTCAAAAGCACATTGAGAAACGTTTCCATTTTTGCAGAGGAGCTCGAGTTCACTATCAGAGTGGGCGGCACGGTAGTGTAGCGGTTAGCGTAACACTATTACAGCACCAGCGACCCAGGTTCAATTCTGGCCACTGTCTGTAAGGAGTTTGTACGTTCTCCCTGTGTCTGCGTGGGTTTCCTCCGGGTGCTCTAGTTTCCTCCCACATTACAAAGACGTACAGGTTAGGAAGTTGTGGGCATGCTATGTTGGCGCCGGAAGCATGGCGACACTTGCGGGCTGCCCCCAGAACATTCCATGCAAAAGATGCATTTCACTGTGTGTTTCAATGTACATGTGACTAATAAAGATATCTTATCTTATCTTAAGTATTGGTTAATGTTTATGATTGGTATTGGTATTGGTTTATTATTGTCACTTGTACTGAGGTACGATGAAAAACTTGCCTTGCATACCAATTATACAGGTCAATTCATTACACAGTGCAGTTACATTGGGTTAGTACAGAGTACATTGATGTAGTACAGGTAAAAACAACAACAGTACAGAGTAAAGTGTCACAGCTACAGAGAAAGTGCAGTGCAATAAGGTGCAAGGTCACAACAAGGTAGATTGTGAGGTCATAGTCCATCAGTTCTGGCAAAGATTCAACACCCTAAGCATTAATCTATGGTTTTACTTTTCAGATATTTACCTGTTAACTATTTCCAGTTTGTTCTGCAGATATGAACAATAAAGCTTTGAAGACAAGAAAATAGGAACAGGAGTAGGTCACCAATCTCTCAAGCTTGTCCTGCCATTCAAGATAATCATGGCTGATCTCCCCAAGGCCTCGGCTCCTCTCCCCCTCACCCTCAATTCCTCGATCTGTCAAATAATTATCTCCACCTTAAATATGTCTAATGATCTGGACTCCACCACCCTCAGGGCAGAGAATTGCAGAGATTTACTTCCCTCTGGGAGAAGAAATTTCTTCACAACTCAGCTTTAAATGACTGGTCCTTTATTATGTAATTACGTTCTCTTGTTCATGACTCTCTCACCCGTGAAAATATCTCAGAATCTACCCTTTTGAGCCCCCTTAGGATCTTATATGTTCAAATCAGGTCACTTCTCATCCTTCTAAAGTCCAAAGAATACAGACCTAACCTGTCCAGCCTCTCTCATCCCATGAATTAGACTGATGATGCTCCTTGGGACTGTCTCCAAAGCAACTATATCCTTTTTCAGGTCAGGGGATCAGACCTGTGCATAGTACTCCAAGTGTGACCTCACCAACACCCTGTATAACTGCAGACAAACCCTCTCTGTTCTTAAACACCAATCCCTCCACAATAAAGGCCAGGATATTGTTTGTCTTCTTGTTGGACCTGCCTGCTAACATGCACGTACACCTAGATCCCTCTGAACTTCAATCATTTGCAGTCTCATTGTCTGTAATTCCACACTCAATCAATCTTTTTCATCTTCTTTTAATTGATCAGAGATTTAAAGTATCCCAAATGCTGCCTCAACCTCTAAAATCCACCTCAATGAATTCTTTAGCCAAAGTATTCATGACTAATTAAGATCCTATTATTTAAAAGATTACAGGGCTTGTAAGAAAATTTCTCATAATGGAAGTTGATTATACAAGCCGGAGGAATGATTCGATGGGACCAATTTCGAGCAACAAACAATCTGCTGGAAAACTCAGCGGGTCGAGCAGCATCTGTGAGGAGTTGGTTGGGGGGAAGGTTGGTTGCTCCCCACAGTTGAAAGGTTGGTCAATTTTGGTTTGTTAACAGGAAATATTTGGTTTGCCTTTCTCAAAATATTTGGCACTTTTGTTTGCTGATCCTTTGAAGTTTTATTTTGGGTCAGAGTTTAATTTTTTTTGCCTTTTCCTTTTCATGCACGACTGCCCTTTATCTCTTCACCAGAAAATCACTTATACTGTGTTCCATTATGCAGGCATCTACCTCAGCCCTCACAAGGAGTGTTCAAGATATAGGAAAGGCCTCCTTTTCAAGGAGGTTAATGACTGATGGGAGGAGGGAAAAATCTGGATGAACGGAATGCTTTGGGCCAGTTCTTTGATTTCTATCCCCAAAAGCCTTGTAATTTTGTTCCCTTCAAATATCTATGGAATTCTATTTTGCCAATTACAATTGAATCTGCGCTGGGCCAAGGGCTGGGTTAAGGGCTGGGTTAGCCTTTGAACCTTTCTTTGACTGGTAGAGACGGAGTGGCCTGCTCTATCATGTTTTTCTATGAATTTAAGATTGGAGCTTCCTGGGAGGAGGAAGAAGTAGGGAGCAGGGAAGCCCCATTGTCCCTCATGGCCCATCTACTACCTCCCTTGAACTTCATAGGCTTATGAATCAGAATCAGGTTTATTATCACCGTCTTGTTTTGCAGCAGCAGTACAGTGCAGGACATAAAAATTACCATAAGTTACAAAAATAAATAAATAGTGCAAAAGAGGAATAACTAGGTAGTGTTCATGGATTCATGGACCATTCAGAAATCTGATGGCAGAGCGGAAGGAGCTGTTCCTGAAACATTGAGTGTGGGTCTTCAGGCTCCTGTACCTCCTCCCCGAAGGTAGTAACGAGAAGAGGGCATGTCCCAGATGGTGAGGGTCCTTAGTGATGGATGCCGCCTTCTTGAGGCACAGCCTCTTGAAGATGCCATCAGTGGTGGGGACGGTTGTGCCTGTGATGGAGCTGGCTGAGTCTACAATCCTCTGTGCCCTCATGTGATTCTGTGAATTGGAGCCTCCAAACCAGGCGGTGATGCAACCAGTCAGAATGCTCTCCACCGTACATCTGCAGAAACCTGCAAGAGTCTTTGGTGATATACCAAATCTCCTCAAACTCCTAATGAAGCGGAGCCACTAGCGTGCCTCCTTCGTGATTGCTTCAATGTGTTGGGCCCAGGATAGATCCTCTGAGAGGTTGATACCCGGGAACTTGAAGCTGCTCACCCTTTTCACCACAGACCCCTCAATGAGGACTAGTGTGTGTTCTCCCGACTTCTCCTTCCACTTTCCTCATGCAGATAAGAACCTATGTAATACGAATAGTCCCTAGAGCCCCTCAGACTTTCCCCACTATTCAATGAGATCGTGGCTGATCATTCTGTTGGTCTGATGGCCACTTTCCTGCCTGATCCCCCTCACCCTCGATTTTCCCTCTATCTGAGCCTTGATTACACCTAATGACACAGCATTCACAGTTCTTGAGGCTGAAAAACATAAAAGATCCACAGCGGCTGCGAGAAGAGATTCCTTCTCGTTTCAGTCCTGGAACAAACACTTCAGTTCTCATTTCTGTGTCAGTTTGCTGAACTCCTTCATCCGGTGCACTTGTATTTGTGTGGATGGGCACCAGGAAGGAAAACAGGCTACTGGGAACAAAAGTCACAGAGAAGACCTTGACAGTGCAGCAGTGTAAGACAGCTGACAGCTTATTGGCAGCCTACTTTACATCCCCCCAGAGATTCACATTGATCAGTCAGGAGAGACACAAGACAAGCTGCCGATTAGTTATGATCCATATTATACAACTCAAGTCGTCAAAATCTACCCCACCGCTGTGCTGCTGTGGCCTCTGTTTCACATGAGGAAGGCTGTACTAACCAAAGAAATAATACAGGAAAGCATACACAAGCTAGGGATTATCATTAAACACATTTTCAGATTCTCAGCTGAGGATTCCACAGCCTGGATCAGTTAGCAAATACTTTACAGCAAGCCTGCCTGTGTCAGCAAAATGGTGATAGCTTGCTGTAGATGTCATAACTTGGCAGAGGACAAAAGCATTTCATTTGGTAATGCACCACAGATGAAGATTGTGGGACAGAACAAAGGAGACACATTGTCAAACTTTGATCAATGATTTTTTTGCTCATTCAATTAAACAGACAGAAAGATGCAGCTGCCAATAACAATATTAGGGTCTAAATATAAAATTGTTGTCCCTATGTTATAAACCTACATTGGACTGATTTAACATTGCAGAGACCTGCTTTTAATCTGCATGGATGTTCAGAGCACTACTGAATTGGTTAGAACCTTTTATTAAGTCAACCTGACACCCACCAGAATTGAGGATAACTTTCTTCTCAAGGTTAAAATAATTTTACATCCAGCGTCTTCAATTTGTTTGCCCTATACTAAGGTTATGTTGGGCTAGTACTAACTGGCATTTTTAAGTCTTGAACAGCCTCACCAGTGTCAACTTTAAGACCCAATAACTTGGACATTTAAGATTCTCTGAGATCAGTGGAAGCAGAAGTGCTTCACTCAGTTTAATAAAACAACCATCACCTTGTAAACACCCTCCCATTCACCCCTCCTTCCTTACTGAATACCTATAGTCCCTGATGTAAATTCACTCTTGTGTTTTACCTCCTCACTCAGTCAAGTCCTGGGAAGATTAACAATCACATTCAATTAATGGTATAAAGGAATATCAGTTCCAATAAATCTACCTTTTTTCTAACATTTGAACATTCAAAGTTGTCATGCCTTTCAAATTGCCCGAAGTCCAATGGCTTACATAATCTGTTTATTTATAATTTTATTGAATTAAACTTGAGTGCAACTTTATGAAAAATGACAACACATTTTTTTTGTCTTTCCTATTGACTAAAGCTCTGTCTTCACAAATCCACACAATTTCATCACTTGCAGTATGCTCTGTTAGCATCCAGACAATGGCTAATCTTTTAACACAAGCAGACATACGAGCTCTACTTACAACGACATATTTTGTACAAGACCCAACTGAGTTATTGTGCAAATGATTACATGTACTCAATTGGAATTGGAATTGGTTTATTATTGTCACATGTACCGAGGTACAGTGAAAAACATATTTTGGATACCGTTCATACAGATCAATTCATCACAACAGTGCATTGAGGTAGTACAAGGTAAAACAATAACAGAATGCAGAATAAAGTATAACAGCTACAGAGAAAGTGCAGTGCAGGCAGATAATAAGGTGCAAGGTCATAACAAGGTAGATTTGAAATTTGCACTATAAATCAATTGGTTCTTCCAACTACATTTATTTAAGGAGGGTATTACAATCGTTTTGTAGGTATTTATTTTGTATTCCACATGGTTACCTGGACTTCTAGAATCAGAGATTGACATAGAATTGGATTTGATTTCTGCCTATCTCCTGCCACTGGAAATAATCACACCAGATTAACAGTGTCAAAAAATAAATTGACCGTCTCTATCAAATCTGCTCCTAAACTTCTCTGCTCCAAGACAAACAACTCCAGCTTTTCCACTCTTTCCACATTGCAACATTCTTGCATTCCTAAATCATCTCTGCAATTTCTCTAAGGCCTTGACATATTCCTCAGAGTATATTGTCCAAAAATGATCTCAATACTCTTATGAGGCATGTGAATTCGAGGGCTCACTTTAATGTCATGATTGTGTAAAATCAGATCCACTGGCTATTACATTTAAAATTACATTCAAAATGTCAGGGAAAAGTTTCGCAACCGGTATTCATGACAGACCATGGGCTCCGAGGGGCACCATGAATATACATTCAAATCTCTCAATGCTCCTGCTTCCATTGCATCTGTTCCAACAATGCCACTTCCTACACCATGAGTTGTCCTTCATCCTCAGATGTGGCTTTCCCTCCACCGTAGTTGACAGGACTGTCACCTGTGTCTGTTCTATTTGTTGCATATCGGTTCCCACCCTTTTTCTTCTGCTCTGAACAAGAATCGTGTGCCCATTGTCAACATCTTCCCCAGGGCACCCTCTGCATTCAATGGATAGTCCTCCGTATTCTCTGTGATGTGATGCCACTGTCATACACATCTTCCCCTCTCCTCCTCCTTCAGCATCCTGAAGGATCCATTCTTTCTAGAACACTGATTCACTCTTCCTACTTTGTTAATGTTTACTCACCTTCTCATGACACCGTCCCATGCCACTCCTGTTCTTTTCCCTTTACCCTCCTAACCATCCAGGTGCCAAAACACCTTTTCCAAGTGAAGCAGCAATTTATTTGTACCTTAGTATATTGCATTTGCTGCTCACATTACTGATGTCCTCTCCACTGGTAAAAAAAAACTGAAAACAGGTGACTACTTGGCAGGTCACCTTCAACAACGAATTCAAGAATTTCAGATAATCTGCAGTTCCAGCTTTCATATTTCCAATTTCCAGCATTCTCAGCTTGTTTTCCTCTATTTGCTGATAATTTCAGGTTATTATTCATCTCCTACTGTTGACAATTCCTACTCATGGATTTTTTTATCACTAATATTTTACTTCCTCCTCACACAGGTCTATCAGTCCTTTTGTCATTTAATCCCTGCTGCTCCCCACACTGTCACAGACTGTTCCTTTGTTCTCTGCTCCTCTCCCCTTTCTCTCATCTTAAAACATGTTTTATCTCCATCTCTCTCTAGTTCTAATGAAAGGTCTTCAATCTAAAACATTAATTCTGTTTCTCTTCTAGATGCTGACTGACCCGTTGAGTAGTTCCAGTATTTACTATTTTCTATTAGATTTCTAACATCTGAAGCATTTTACTTTTGAACCATAATACTTTATAGGTCTCACATTGGCTTCATCAGCCAACTCAGAGCACACAGATCTGGAGATGCAGCAATCCTAAACCTCCAGAGATTGCTCAAGAGGGAGAATAGTAACACGGTTAAATCTGTGTTCTGATAGTGGAAGTGCATTGAACTCAGCTTCAGAAACACAGAAAATTAGCATACCAGTACATCAAGTATCTAGGAAGACAATGGAGTATTGGTATTTATGGACTACAAAAGTCGGGAAGTTTTGGTACAGCTGCATGAATACAAAATTCCCTGATATGATGAGGTGAACTCTTGACCTCACAATCTACCTTGTTATGACCTTGCACCTTATTGTCTACCTGCACTGCACTCCCTCTGTGGCTACGATACTTTACTCTGTATTCTGTTATTGTCTTCACCCTGTACTACCTCAATGCACTGTGTAGTGAATTGATCTGTACAACTGGTACACAAGACAAGCTTTTCACCGTACCTCGGGGCAAGTGACAATAATAAACCAATACCAATTTCAATACAAAAACACTCGCTCTTGCCTACACCCTATTCCTTGGCCCCCTTCTACAATTTCTGTCTCCTCATTCAAGGTGGGATATACTCCAAATGACAAGGATCACTAGGTTGATTCCTGGGAATGAAGAGGTACTCATATGAGGAAACACTCAGCAGGTTGAGCTATTGCCATGTTTTCTCCAGAATGATTTCCCTAACAACAATATGTTTAGTACTACTTTGTACAGTATGCAATTGTTTAATTGTTCACTGCATGCCCTTTTGGCTGAGCAGAGTTTTCTGTAACGTTTTATATCGTTATTGAAATGAAAATAAATTGAACAGTATTTATTGAGTAAAGAATAGCAGATATAAAAACAAACAAGAAAGCAAGATAAAAATAATGTATTTTAAATTTAATTATCTAACAAACTAGGGATTGGGGAAGTGTATTTTTCAACAGGTTACCAAAACTTAGTTACTTCTGTGCAAATTGGATCAGATCTGGACCAATAATTACTATTAGGGGTCTAAATCAAAATTAGTTCAGTGGTACTCAATTGAGTTTCCACAGTATTTTGATTTTCACTGTGATACTCAGCAGAATCATTCTGGAAGAGTTTAGAACAAATAGTGTGGGAAATGCAGCAGACCAGTGTCCTTTTATGAGATTACAGTTCATACAAATAGTTAGCATAATGCTGGAATGATTATGACATGACCCAAGACCTCGTTACACTGTCATAGGGTACAAAATGGAAAAACATACTCTTCCCATCAAAATGCACAAATGAAAAAAAGATTATTCACCAATTTTAAGTCATTATTAAAACATTTAATATGATTGCCATGTCCTTGTTTATAGTTCATTAGAACGGCATTTGCTTGAGTTTTTTTGCATTAATTAAGATTATGATCTTAAGTTATATTTTTTTCCATGTGTGCTTTATAGAATCCCTGAGGAGCGAATGAGGTGACCAATGTGCTGTAGCCCTACACATATATGGATTGTTTGGCAGCAATTCAAGAACATCATCCTGTAAGGCAGTTTTCTGCTCAGTATTTTGGCATTCAATCCCCTCTGTGTGGTTTGCTAACAGATTGTTTTACTAAATAGAATCAGCCTATCGGGACTATTAATTTCCCTTTTCCCACTATAAGACAAATGTGACTTTTTTAAATTGTTTATCAAACAATCAAAAATATATCATTTGGAATATTAACTAAATAACAAATTCATTTGTTGCTGAGCAGTGCTTCCTGTGTCCAGTGCACAGATATTTTTATACATTAGCCACAAAAGGTCTCAAAATTTGATTTTTTTTTCCTTAATGATGCAGGCAAAAAAATTTTTTGAAATATGAGCTGTTCTCATTCAGTACATTGCTCCAACTGCCATCCCTGCCAGGAATTACAACAACATTTCTCCTCTGATGACCATGGGAACTTAAACAGCAACTATAACCCACACTCTGGATTCAAAAAAAAGACATAAGGAACTCGTACATTAAAAGGTTTACGCGGTTATTTAGAAGGAAAGCAATTTCAAGCCTCACAGACCTTTTTTGTGTGGGCTTTTCAAATATGACATGGTTAAAATTTCCCTATTTGGTTTGAGAAAAGAAAATATACATCAAATTTGTGAAGGCAATGCTGTCCTGCACTCTGAGGACTTAAAGATGAATGTAATTGGGAAAACAACGTGGATTTCATGAAAGCATACTAGTCATGAATTGTATCATTGCCTCCTTGAAAACCTTCTACAATATCGGTAACACTAAGGTTGAAGAATCAGCTATTATCATGTTCGCAGTTCCTGTGAATGTATGCTTCAACTCCTATTTAAGCTCCACCATATAACATAACTACTCTTGAACTGCATTTCCAGATGGAACACATCACAATGAAGCATGCACGTTCAGACAGGGAGAATAAAAATGTAAAACTTGCCTCTTTGTAAAGCCGGTTTCCTGTTGATCTATAGGAAGCACATTATGGAGGACCCTGGACTCTGTCCCTGATGAGTTTGCCTCTTAGTGGTGTGGAATCTGGTGTTTGGTCTATGGACTTGCCCAGTGCCAAAAAGCTGCATTCTGAATCACTGTGTGGGCTCTGTCCATCTATAGGCATAGCAGAATTAATCTTAACTGCACAACAACTGGAAAAATGCAAGGAACAGCTCCAGCTGCTATACATGGCCTTTTCTATTCTCACTGAAGTCTTCAGCTTTATTGATTAGGATGTACTGTGGAACATCTTCCACAAATTCAGCTGCCTCTAGAATTTCATCTTCATTTCACACTTGCTCCATGATGCAACCCATGATGTTTGATCAGAGCCAATCTCAATGAAAACAGGTGTCAAATGAGGCTACATCATTGCCCTGACACTTTTCTCAATATTGCTTCCCATAATTTTCTACATCACATTCTACAAACTCCCCAAGGGAGTGGAGCTGATCTTCTAGTCCAGTGGGAAACTGTTCAACCTACTACAACTACACTCCTGAACCAAGAGTGCGTAGAATGGGCTGCCGGAAACGGTGGTGGAGGCGCATATGATAGGGTGTTTCAAGACACTGTTAGATAGGTACATGGAGTTGAGTAAAATAGAGGGCTGTGGGTAAGCCTAGTAATTTCTAGGGTAGGGACATGTTCGGCACAGCTTTGTGGGCCGAAGGGCCTGAACTGTTCTGTAGTTTTTCTATGTTCTATGATCTTCCAAACATCAGGAGTCGAGCTGCAGTGGTCAGATGATGCTTGCATTTGCTTGGCTCTGTGGCTGAGTGCCAACCCAACATCAACTCTTCCACTGAAGCATACGAAAGGATAGGCCTTACACTCAACATTCTCCCGACTTGTCCCCACTACCCTCTGATAACAAAGGTTCAAAGCAAGATCCTGGAAAACATGGATCGCTTCTCAATGCAGGCAAACAAAAATAACAAAAGCCACCATCATCTTCAAGGCACCAATGGAGCCTTTGGTTGACTGAGGAAAAGAATATTTGAAGTTCAATGCCTGACACAAAAATCAGGCTGTGATCCTTGTCCTCCTTTTTTCTCCTGAAACATGAACTATCTACAGCAGGCATCTCAAAAGTTACCATCTCCAAAGTATATCTTCCAAATCCACTGGAAGGAAAAGCAAACCAACATCAATGTCCTCTTCCATTAAGTCCCTCGCTACACTCGGTGAGCTACATTGGGTAGGCCACACTGTTTTCCTGCCCAGTACCAGACACTCGAAGCAGACACTCTATTCTGTTCTCTGTCACAGGAAGAGATGACCAGGCAGATAGAGGATGTGCTTAAAACCTCCTTGAAGAAATACAGTGCTCCCATTGGCTCCTGGGAACCTCTGGCCGATGACTGCATTGAGTGGAGAAGGGGCCTTCCAGATAGCACAGTAAAACTCTGATGATCTGCTGTCTGGTAATTCAGTAATCTTGAATGGCTCGACACCCAGCTCATCAGTTGCTCTCTCTTCCCACTTATCAGGGTCCTGGTTCCTCTGCTCCCTTCCCACCCATCGGAGCCTCAGTTCCTGTGTTCCCTTTGAACTACCTGGTTCAATGGAAAACTTTTTCTAATGGTATAATACTGCGTAACATATAAAAAATGTGAATTAAAATGGTGTTGGGGATATGAATTGAAAAACACATGCAATAGTCCAGAAAATCTGCTGATCCAGCACCAAAGTCCTTGACATGCCAAATTATCGGAGTTTTACTGTATTGAGAATCTCAAGACCAGGCACTGGGAGTATACAGAAACCCTGTGTAAGTGGTGGAAGGATTGCAACATTTCACGAACTACCTGTCCACCCACCTCATTAGGCACACACTAGCCTCAGCTGTCACCTCACAACGTACAAAACCAGAATGGAAGCAAATCAGCAAAAGTCAAAGTCAAAGACGAGTTTATTGTCATAGGCACAAGTCATGCATGCATAAATGCAATGTGAAACTTACTTGCAGCAGCATCACAGGCACATAGCATCATATAAGCAGCATTCACCAGAGAAAAACATAAATTAAACATAAATCATACACAATTTTTACAAGAAAACTCAAAAAGTCCATTTTAGTGCAAAGTGGTCATAGTGTTGCTAAACTGTAATGATTAGGGTTTTGCCAGTTGGTTCACGAACTGAATGGTTGATGGGAAGTAGCTGTCCTTGAACCTGGTGGTGTGAGACTGCAGGCTTCTGTACCTCCTGCCCGATGGTAGCTGCGAGAAGATGGCATGGCCCGGATGGTGGGGATCTTTACTGATGGATGTTGTAGATCCTACCGATGGTGGGGAGGGATGAGCCCATGATGTATTGAATCATAAGGGAATACAGCATGGAAACAGACCCTTCAGCCCACTGAATCTGGACTATCCTTGACCTGAGGGACTGCCTAAGAAGATGAAGATGTGGGAGGGAAGGGTTAGATAGATCTTAGAGCAGGATAAAATGGCGGCACAACATTGTGGGCCGAAGGGCCTGCACTGTGCTGTCGTGTTCTATGTTCTCTGTGTTCTATGATGATGATGTTGCGTTATTGACAACAGATGGGTGTACCATTCCTCCTGCAGTTAAGAAACTTGGGAGAAAGCTGAAACAGTAGCAAAGTTACAAAAAAGTAAGGGAAGGAGAGAAATTAATTACTCTCATGAAATAATTATATGTATAGTATAAGAAAAATAATTTCTTTGATATGTTAGCTACATTGTCTAATCCTTTAGACAAAAAAACAAGTAAACCACAGGTTTGCTGTGGGGTATAAGGTGACAACAGCTGGATCATGAGTGAGAGACCCAAGCTGCCCAAACACTCAAAGCCAGGGTGAGGGACAAATCAACTGAATATCTTGGACCTGATCACCAACCAGCAACTCCTGGACATTAGGCGAGACCACATCACAGTGAGCTGTGATGCATCACTGGTAGAATACCATTGCTGTAGGTTCTGGCATGAATAAATCATGAGGTGCATGCATGAGTGGAACCATAACTTGGCATGAGAAAGCACCTTTGCTAAGAAAATAAATGATACAAGGGGATTTTTTTTGTATTTACGATTATCTTCATCATTGGCAATGAAAGGGAAACACATTGTGAATTGTCAAACAAAATGACCAACGACACTCGAAATAAAATGCCTCATTTATGTCTGTTCATTACATGCAAAGTAAGTAGTCTGCTTAATTTACCAAATAACTATCTTGTGTTCCTATAACATGCACAATAAAGCAGAGATTAAGCAGGAAATTAATCTGGAAGATCGGATATGGCAGCATGCAGTGGACATTACGGCTCATTAGTAAGCAACTTCTATGATACATAAACTTCCTTATCCACTTCCTATTTGTACAAGGATAGGAAATAAAACATCCTAAAGAGTACTTGAGCAGCGTGAGATTTGTTAGCCTGGGAACCACTCTTCTGAAACTGGTTGCGTTCATGTTACGTGTTAAATGCTTTTAACAGATGAAAAAAGCAGCTCTTTTCTAAATCCCACAGGCTGTTGCCAAATACTTAAGGAATTCAAGTTATTTGCTTCAACCTGATTTGCTTTTGTACGCATAAAATAAAAACGCTGCAAATCAAATATACTAACAATTTAAAAAGAATTTCAGTTCCTGGGTATAATCAATAACCAAAACACTTTCTATAACTGCAGGGATGTTGATATCTTTCACCAATATTGATCTGTCGTTGGATATGGAGACAAAAATAAGGAAGGTGATAATGTGAGAAAATGAGAGACAGGATGCCCTTGTGTCCCATTAATAGGTTATTAACAGGTTGTGCTGATTTTATAACATGGGAGGGTTACCAGGCATTTGAAACAGAACAGGCAGGATATGTGCATCCACCCTGGGGACATAATCAGTCAACACCAGACAAGCCCCTTTTAGTGTAAGGGGCCCAATTTAAAGTGATGAGTGATACCCTTTGTTATACAGTGATTTTAAAACCAAATTTAAGTGGCTGTGTTAATCCGGTGAGGAGATCATAGCATAAAGCCTCAAAACATCACTCTGCTGTTAGCTGAACCGCGTTCACAAAGACTTATTTAAGAAAGACCTTTCATTTATTTAGTGGCTTATCATATCCTCAGGACATCCTTTTTATTAGGCTTTTGACAGGTTACTGCTGCCAGTTCCTGACACATGGGTTTCAAGGCAGCCAAAGGGAGCTCCAAAGCAGATTTTAAGGATTCTACCTCTTGGCAAAGGAGAAAAAATGTTACACCACATATCAACTTTAGTAGATTCACTAAATTTACTCTGGGATTGACATAGGCAGCACCATTGCACAAGGTTTCTTCTTTTTCTTCAGCAGTCCTTTGGGATCAAAGATGAGCGACCCACTCTGGTTTTGTGGGTTCTGAGGTTGCTGATGAGACGATTGAGGGAACCACAGACTCTCCCACTGGTGAGGCAGGAGGTGGATGACGGGGCAGGTGCATGGGTCATTTTTCAGGTGATGCATTCGTCCTACTTCTTACACAGGGCTTGTTACTACCATCTAAAATTCCCCTACCCTACTTTAAGCAGTTATGGGACAATGGTTTCTGGGTGTCAGTGGGCGTATATCACTTCTAGGAAGAGGATTTGGGCACAACCATAATCTCTTTTCAGCTGGTAACCTCTTCCCATGGTAGAGCTCGGGATAGCATTCATTTTGGGAATCTGGCATTGGGAATTTTCCACCATTAGAAAGGCATTGTATGCATCAGTATAAAGTGCCGGGGACAAACCAATCAACAAATATTAGCTGCCAGACTGTGTTAGATGCAACACATTATAACTTGTTCCATCCATCATATTCAGAGGACCAATCAACAACTTGACCACCAATTCTTGCACAGGTGGGGCAGGAAGTGCCTGATGGCGTGGACAGTTTTAGCGCGCTCCTTCTGCCATTTATGCAGGTCCTCTGTGTTCCCAATCAAAGGCCATGAGATTCTCAATGGCATCATGAATGCTCCTTCTTCACTTTGAGCAGTCACAGGACAGAGGTTTCCAGGAGTAAATGGGGAGGTTCCATTCCTTAAGTGGCTTTGAGTGCAACCTTGGATCTTTTTCTCTGCCTGCCTCATTCTGTGACATAACTCAGAACAGAATGACGCACAGCATGTTGAAATTATGCAGACTAGGCAGATTGCGACATCAGTCCTTTCCAATTTAACCAGTGCAAGTTAGATTCAATACATTATTCTGATGTGATGATCTCCTCAGATGGCGATGAGGAGGTGCACAGGAGTGAGATAGGTTGGCTGGTTGAGTGGTGTCTCAACATCAGCAAGACCAAGGAACTGATTGTGGACTTCAGGAAGGGGAAGTCGGGAGAACACACACCAGTCCTCATCGAGGGGTCAGTGGTGGAAAGGGTGAGCAGCTTCAAGTTCCTGGGCATCAACATCTCAGAAAATCTATCCTGGGCCCAACACATTGATGCAATCAAGAAGAAGGCACATCAGTGGCTCTAATTCATTAGGAATTTGAGAGGATTTGGTATGTCACCAAAGACTCTTGCAAATTTCTATAGACGTACGGTGGAGAGCGTTCTGACTGGATGCATCATACCCTGGTATGAAGGCTCCAATGAACAGGACTGCAAGAGGCTGCAGAGGGTTGTAGACTCAGCCAGCTCCATCATGGACACAACTCTCCCCACCATCAAGAACATCTTCAAGAGGTGGTGCCTCAAGAAGGTGGGATCCGTAATTAAGGACCCTCACCATCCAGGACATGCCCTCTTCACGTTACTACCATTAAGGAGGATAAGATAAGATAAGATCTTTATCAGTCACATGTCCGTTGAAACACACAGTGAAATGCATCTTTTGCGTAGAGTGTTCTGGGGGCAGCCCGCAAGTGTCGCCACGCTACCGGCGCCAACATAGCATGCCCACAACTTCCTAACCCGTACGTCCTTGGAATGCAGGAGGAAACCAGAGCACCTGGAGGAAACTCACGCAAACACGGGGAGAACGTATAAACTCCTTACAGACAGCAGCCAGAATTGAACCCGGGTCTCTGGTGCTGTAAAGCGTTACGCTAACCGCTACACAACCGTGCCTGCCCAGGAGGTACAGGAGCTCGAAGCCCCAAACTCAACAATTCAGGAACAGCTTCTTCCTCTCCGCCATCAGATTTCTAACGGTCCATGAACCCATGTTATTCCTCTTTTGCACTATTTATTTATTTTTGTAATTTATAGACTTTATGTTTTGTACTGTACTGCTGCCACAAAACAACAAATTTCATTCATATGTCAGTGATAATAAATCTGATTCTGATTTGACTCATACAGAGATCCCATTGCTTATTATCAGGAAATTCCTCCTGCACACACACCATGTTATTCAAGAATAAGTTACTTGCAGTTTGTGGGTGATGGACTTGCAGGAGGGATGGATGTGATGATCAGCTGCTGTTTGCTATCTAAATAAAATGGGAGTTTTGGAAGCGACTGAAATTGCACCCAACTTTTAGCCTAAAATGTGTTACTGCCAGACACTGTGGCAGTAACACATTTTCTGCATTCTCTAGTACCATGACAAGGAGATAATCAGAGAGACAACAACAGGACAGAGCTACCTCTTAAAAAAAGGGAAGACGAGGAGGAGGTGAAGAGCTCTTGGCTAGAGGGCCCATTCACCTCCATTCATCTCAGCCAGGAGCACTGTGTAAAAATACTCCATTTTCAAAACAGGATGTGCTCAGAAAATGACCAAATGTTGCAACTACATTTGCATTTGTAAAGCAGGGACTAGTGACCATGAGGGCAATGAGTAGCTATGAATTTCACTTAGGGCTTTCCAAAATGGTGATCAGGATATAACACACCATTGCAACAGAGGCTATGATAATTAATGAGTACAATAATCATCTCCTTCTCTCTGGACAGAGAGCAGTAGATATCAAAATTATGGATAAATTCATAACGAGTGCAAACTTCCCACCATCTTTAGGGCACTGCAGAAGAATCCAGAGATAGGGCAGTCTAAAATTAGAGGGCATAGGTTTAAGTTGAGAGGGAAAAGATTTAAAAGGGATCTGAGGGGCAAGTGTTTCACACAGAAGGTTGTGGGTTTACAGAACGAGCTGCCAGAGGAGGTGGTAGATGCAGGGACAATTACAACGCTTAGAACTCATTTGGACAGGTACATGGATAGCAAAGGTTTTATGGGCCAAATGCAGGCAAGTGGGATTAGCTGAATAGGCATCTTGGTCCTCCATGGATGAATTGGGCTGAAGGGCCTGTTTCCATTCTGTGTAAATCTATGAAGCTATAAGCAAATAACAGCAGTGTATTTTGTAGATGGAACACACTGTGGTCACTTTATACCACTGGTAGAGGAAATGAACCTACCGGGTGTTTGATGGGATATCAATCAAGCAGGATGCTTTGCCGAGGGTGTTGTCGAGTGTCTTGAGAGCTATTGGCACTACACACATCCAGGCAAGTGGAGAGCATTCAATCACACTCTTTATTTGTGCCTTGTGGTTAGAAAGACTTTAGTGTATCAGGACATAAGCCACTTGCTGCAGCATACCCAGACTTTGACCTGCTCTTTGTAGCTGCAGTGTTTGTGTGGCTGGTCCAGTTGAGTTGTATTAGTTGGTTGGTATTGGTTGGTTTATTATTGTCACTTGTACTGAGTACAGTGAAAAACTTGGCTTGCATACCGTTCGTACAGATCAATTCATTACACAGTGCATTGAGGTAGTACAGGGCAAAAACAATAACAGAATACAGAGTAAAGTGTTACAGCTACAGAGAAGTGCATTGCAGGTAGACAATAAGGTGCAAATTCATAACAAGGTAGATTTTGAAGTCAAGAGTCCATCTCATTGTATGAGGGAACCGTTCAATAGTCTTATCACCGTGGGATAGAAGCTGTTCTTGAGCCTGTGGTATATGTCCTCAGGCTCTTGTATCTTCTGCCTGATGGGAGAGGGAAGAAGAGAGAATGACCTGGGTGGGTGGGGTCTAAGATTATACTGGCTGCTTCACCAAAGGCAGCGAGAAGTATAGACATAGTCCATGGAGGGGAGGCTGGTTCCCGTGATATGCTGGGCTGTGTCCATAACTCTCTGCAGGTTCTTGAAGTCCTGATCAGAGCAGTTGTCATACCAAGCCGTGATGTATCCAGATAGGATGCTTTCTATGGTGCATCAATGAAAGTTGGTGAGTGTCAAAGGGGACATGGCAAATTTCTTTAGCCTCCTGAGGAAGTAGAGGTGCTGGTGAGCTTTCTTGGCCATGGCGTCTATGTGGTTAGATCAGGACAGGCTATTGGTGATGTTCTCTACTCGGAACTTGTATCTCACAACCTCAGCACCATTGATGTAGATTGATGACCCCCTTTCCTGAAATCAATCACCAGCTCTTTTGTTTTGCTGACATTGAAAGAAAGGTTGTTGTTATGACACCATGTCACTAAGCTCTCTATCTCCTTCCTGTACTCTGACTCGTTATTTGCAGCGATGATTCCTAGGATAGTGATAATGAGGGACTCAGTGATGGCAATGCCTTTGAATGTCAAGGGTACATGAACTTGTGTCTCTGGATTGTTAGTCCCGGTCTCCCTATGGTATGGATTCCCTGTAGTCATTACATGTTTCCAACAAGTAGCCAATGGCGAAAGTTCACTGTGCTTACACGTCAGATTTCTTCAATTGGCTGCCTCATTGATGCATTCAACTCAATCCTTCACCACACCAACCTCCAGAGAGCTTGCACCCCGATTACACTCTGCCTGGCTGCAGGTAACTCAGGTCTGCTGATTCACCACATGCTGATCCCATCTCAAAGTGAAACCCTGCAGAGCACCAAGTGCTAGTGTGTGAGGTATTGGCTGCGAGTGGCAGGTCAGGTGACAGGGTATTTCACTGTTGCTTTCTTGCTGTACAGCCATTACTACTGTCTATCTGAAGGGAGTGTGGCCCAAGTGTAGGATTATAGAGTGGGTAGGGAAGTAAGAAATGAAGGCTTGCACTGTCCGCGTCTTGTAAATTAGAATTTGTAGGAGAAGTTAGACATGAGCAGGAAGACAGGGAATAAAATGTATTCCGATTCTTTTAACATTCTTTGTTGCCTGTGGCAATGGACTATGCAAGGGAGTCATAGAGACATTAACCATGGAAACAGGCCCTTTAGTCTACAGAATCCATGCCAACCATCAACCACCCATTTACACTAGACCAACATTAATCTGCCGCGCAGGTCGATAGGGTTGTTAAGAAGGTGTATGGAGTGTTGGCCTTCATTAGTCGGGGTATTGAGTTCAAGAGCTGCAAGATAATGTTGCAGGTCTATAAAACTCTGGTCAGACCACACTTGGGAGTATTGTGTTCAGTTTTGGTTGCCTCATTATGGGAAGGATGTGGAAGCTTTAGAGAGGGTGCAGAGGAGATTTACCAGGATGTTGCCTGGATTGGAGAGCAAGTCTTATGAGGATAGGTTGAGTGAGCTAGGGCTTTTCTCTTTGGAGCAAAAGAAGATGAGAGGTGACTTGATAGAGGTGTACAAGATGATAAGAGGCATAGATCGAGTGGACAATCAGAGACTTTTCCCAGGGTGAAAATGGCTAACACGAGGGGGCATAATTTTAAGGTGATTGGAGAAAGGTTTAGGGGGATATCAGGGGTAATTTTTTTTTTACACAGAGAGTGGTGGGTGTGTGGAACACACTGCCAGCAGAGGTTGTGGGGGCAGATACATTAGGGACATTTAAGAGACTCTTAGACACATGAATGATAGAGAAATGGAGGGCTAAGTGGGAGGGAAGGGTTAGATAGATCATAGAGCAGGAAAAATGTCAGCACAACATCGTGGGCTGAAGGGCCTGTACTGTTCTGTAGTGTTCTATGTTCCTTTTTTTATTCTACCAACATTTTGCAATGTGTGGGCAATTTACAGTGGCCAATTAACCTACCGATCTGTACATCTTGTGGGAGGAAACCAGACAATACAGTGGAAACCCACATGGACACAGGGAGAACATTCAAACTCCACTCAGTACCCAAGGTCAGGATTGAACCCGGGTCTCAGGCGCCACGAGGCAGCAGCACTACCTGCTGCGCCACTCTGCCACCCACATAAAGGGTGGTTCAATAATGGCCAGCACATTCTTTCCAAGGGGTAGGGTGGTGAAGACCGTAGTTGCTGATTTACTGCTGTTGCTGTATGTGGGGGTTTGTCTTGGTGTATCAGTAAATATGTAGGGAACTGATGAGGGATTATAAAAAGTTCATTCATAGTGGAGTAAAGGAGGTGTATAACATGGAACAGTATGATGGCATGAACATTGATTTCTCCAACTTCCGGTAACCACCCCCCCCCTTCCCCTCTCCCTCCCTCTCGACCTGCCCGTCATCCACACATTCCTCCCTCCGGTTCCCCTCCTCACCTCCTTCCCTTCATTCCATGGTCCACTGTCTTCTCCTGTCAGATTCTTCTTCAGCCTTTTGTCACTTCCACCTATCATCCTATCACCTCTCAGCTTCTTACATCATTCCCAATCCCCTTCGCCCCCACCTGCCTACCTTCCCTCCCCCCTCACCTGGATCCACCTATCACCTGCCAGCTCTTGCCGCAACCCCTCCCCCCACCCTTTTATACTGGCTATCTCCCTCTTTCTTTCCAGTCCTGAAGAAGGGTCTCAGCCTGAACCGTTGACCGTCCATTTCCCTCCATTGATGTTGCCTGACCCGTTGAGTTCCTCCAGCATTGTGTGTGTTGCTCTGGAGCACTATCTGCCCTCCTGGTCTGACCCCTCACATTGACCTTGCTTGTCATCTCCTTCCAGTGCTGTTTAACCATGTGTTTAGACTGTTCCTTGGCCTCTGTGGAAGTATTCTCTCTCTTCTTCCCCATTCCTTTGTCTAAATCTCCAGCAATGTGTTAAATAAGGGTTTTTTGTTCTCACTCATGTTCTGCACCTTGCTGCCAAAGCCTTTGGAAATGTTTCTTACGTTGTAGCCAAGAAGTGCCTCCACTTTATACAGTGCAGGGTTGGCTTTAACTCAGCACTAGCTCACTTGAACTGTTCCTTGCCATTCAAAAAATTGTCCCTGGTGTTTTGTACTGACCTGCAAAAGCAGCGTTGGTGCTGACTAGCAGTTGAAATCACGTGTATGTGATTGCAGTGAGTGTCCTGTACCAAATCAAAAGGAAGTGCATTTATCACCCATTAAAAAAATCCCAGAGCCTGTATTGCATCACTTTAGAAGCCCAGCCCCACCTTGTCAACATTGGAACTATCATCTAATGGTTGATTCCATCCTCTCAGTCCAGTAAGGTGGGGAGAGTATACTGCAAGCAACGGGCATCTTCCTTCTTTCAAAACACAATTATGCTTGATTCGAGGTGGCACATTTGCAATCCACGATCCATCGCAGATGTACAGGCACAGTAATAGAGCAGCAAAGGAAGTCAGAGCAGCTGATTGTAAGTAATCAATATAATTTTGCTAGTGTAAGAAAGGCAACGTTTAATGATTTACACTTGTGCCTTCAGAGTAACCCCAAAGCATTCTCAAAAAAAATCTGTAAGTCTATCTGGTTTTGTAATTATTCCTATTCCCATGTTCCATATAATCTGGGTTTAATGCAGCAGCAGATCTGAATTACTCCAAGTCCTCTAAATTGAAACCCCAAGCCAAAAATAAAAGAAAGGACCAATCTCTGCAGTAATTGTTTTTAAAAAATGTATAGATAAAACTGCAAGATAATTTTAACAGCAAGTTTAAATAGTGTATCTCAATGTGCAATGAATTACATGGAGAACTACCAGACTGCCAAAGAGTCAATGGACATTTATATGTTCCAATACATTTGTATATTCTAATAACAGCATTCCTGGGTTTATGGGCCCAGAATTTGAGGGAAATGTCACCATTTCCTTGTGGTAAGTACCAGCAAGTTCGGGATTTCCACACTCACACACCTGGATACAGAACTCCCCTATCATCTGAAGGCATTTCTTCAATTGAGGTCCTCATGGGGTTCAGTACTGAGTGTGAATTTGTAATGATTTTTCCTGAACTCCATGTGAATAACCTGAAGTAGGCTGGACCTGATACAGGGGATGCTCCTCCATTCATTTCAATAGCAGAAAATGCCTGAAGGAGTATCATAAGTTTGAATCGTTTTAAATTGTCTGACATAATTTAAATAAGTTTAAGTTTTTTTCCTTTTTTTGAAAAGAAACTTGTAATTAATTTCAGTTTATTTTTTAAACATTCTAACCATTACAGATAATAAGTTTTTGAATGTTAGAAGCATTCAGAAACAGTTTTGTTCCAACTGTTGGACTCTCCCACATAGTTACACGCAACAGTTGCTATGACCTATCTGGCTGGGTCATTAAAAGGAAGTGAATGCAAGATTCCTGCAGCCTCAGAGATAAAAGAAAGTCTCCAATGTAAATTGCAACAGAAATTTAATATTTTATATATTTCAGCATTCCTAAGGAAATTGTGTTTGAGCAGAATTCCTTAACAGTGCATGAACTGTCGGAAAATTGAATAAAAGTATAATGACGTTCAAGGTCTTAGAAAACAGTCATAGAGCGCTACAACACAGAAACAGGCCCTTCGGCCCATCTAGTCCATGCCGACCTGATCCTTTGCCTAGTCCCATCTACCTGCACCCAGACCATATCCCTCCAAACCTTTCCCACCCGTGTACCTATCCAAACTTCTCTCATAGTAAGATGAAAATGTAAATAAAGCCAAGAAAGTACTTTTTATGTGTTTTCAATAGGTTTTTGTATTATGGGCCTTTGGCCCGCTACTGTACAGCAGTCTGTCACTTCAGATGTGGTTATGATAGCATTTTTTTTATAATCTAGTGAGCCAAGCATTTGTTTTTTCAGAAATGCCATGGACATCTGTCATGTATATATTAATTTATAGAGAGTTTCAGAAAACGAAAAGGAGAAATATGTTGCTTCAGTTATAAGTCAATAAACTGATACATCCATAAATAGATCTTTTACTGAAGTCGGTATCTCTCAACTACAGTGTCTGAGTCCAACAAAGTTTCAAGAGTTACACCAAGTAATGCAAATCAGTTCTCGTCCTCGATGAGCACATATACATATATATCAGCAGTCAAATAGGGTGACAAGTAAAAGAGAATTGTTATCCATTGTTGAAATGCAAAACAAATTTAATCATCCAATTTTGTAAATGCAGAATGTGTAATTTTTTTCTTTTTGCTTTCACCTACTTTTACTTCTGAAAGTTTTGCTTTAAAGATCACATTAAATATTGAAGTACCAGTTAAGCAGACCAAGCTAACTGTGTTTTCATCTTTGTATTTCAGAAACTAATTATATAAACTGCGTTACTTGATTGCAAACACTGTAATGACTCACAGCTGCTGAGTTATGAGGCAGGTTTACAGTTAGTGCCTGCAGTGTTAAACTGCAGTTCACACTCCAGCAATATGCTGAGGACTGGCTTTGCTGGTTGTGAGCATATTACTGAGGCATCATTTTCCTGGGTGGGACATTTTGACCAGGTTCTTCGCATCCCAAGTCCTCTCTATTGTTGACAGACCCCGAAGCCCTCCTGCTCCAGAATCCAACTAACTCCTCTCCAGGGCTCCTTGACCTCTGGATCATCATGAAATCCCCACTTCAGACCACTTATTTTTCCACATCCTGAAATGACCCTCAAGACTGTCACTATTTATGATTCACATTGTTTAATCGTGCTGAGAGGGTCCAGTGCCTCTCTTTCAATAGCGTTCTTAACTGCTAATATTGAAATCATAGACAATTCCATGAAGACATCAGCCAGTAATTCAAACCAAATACAATTTAAAACAGAGAATGCAGGAAATACTCAGTAGGTCAGGCAACATCTGTGGAGAAAGAAAGAGTTAATGTTTCATATTGATGACCTTTCATTAACAAATCCTGCTGAGTACTCCCTGTATGCAATGTTTTTATTTCAGATTTCCAGTATCTATAAATTGTTGTTTTGTTTATTGATTCCATTCCTCTGTACTGTCAAATATTGATATCTGCCCATGTTGCTGTCACAATTTAGGATGACTTGCAAATGATACCAAGCTCTAACTGTTTAACCCCTTCAGCACGAATGTTAAAACCACACTTCATCACCCCCAATTTGCTGCATGTTGTTTATTATTTTTAATTATCTTATGGGCTTTAAAGTACTTATACACATGCATAGGTCATAAATATGTTGTTCCTGAGAGTTTCTAGTTGCCTGTCACTTTAATTATTCATCTTACTCTCACTCTGATCTTGGTTTTTCAGCTTCTGATACTGTTCCAACAAATCTTCATGTACACATGGGGAACATCACCCTACCTTCTCCCCTGGCACATTACAACCTTCCAGATTCAATATTGAATTCAGTAACTTCAGACAATCAGCCATTCCCAGGCTTGTAAGATAAGATAAGATAAGATCTTTATTAGTCACATGTACATCAAAACACACAGTGAAATACATCTTTTGCATAGTGATTTTTGGGGGGCAGCCCGCAAGTGTCACCATGCTTCCAGCGCCAACATAGCACGCCCGTAACTTCCTAACCTGTACGTCTTCGGAATGTGGGAGGAAACCGGAGCACCCGGAGGAAACCCACGCAGACACAAGGAGAATGTACAAACTCCTTACAGACAGCGGCCGGATTTGAACCCGGGTCGCTGGCGCTCTAAAGCATTATGCTAACCACTATGCTACCGTGCCTGCCTTGTTTTGCACATTTCCAATGCTTGTACCCCTCTCTGCCCCCAACCAAGACTCCTCTCCTCTTCTGGTTGTGCAGATTCCTCTCATCTCTCATTTGCATCTCCTTCAGCAGTATCTTTACCACCCCTCATTCAACTGATACCACCACTTGTGCCATTCAGTCTCTTTTGGTCTCCACCCTATCACAGATATTTCCCTTTGTTCTCTCGTTCATCCTCCCTCTCTCCTCAATTTACTTTGTTCCTAACTTCTCCCAGTTCTGATGCAATGTCATTAACATGAAACATTAATTATATTTCTCTCTCCACAGAAACTGTCTGACCTGCTGAGTATTTCCAGCTTGCTCTGTTTTTATTTCATTCTTCCACTGTTTGTCTCCTGTGACTGTTCTGTCGGTGCCAATCCATTCTCACTGAGTGCTTGTTATGTGCCCTGCTTATTTTGAACTTTTACCACATTCTGGCACTCATTCATTCCTTTCTTTCAAGCCTCAACTAGTTTCTCCTGAAAAGGAGAAGATATTTTAAATATGAAAATAAAAACAGATGACTGTATCTAATAACACCAAACAGATAAAAGTTAAAATAAATGGGATAACACCCTCTGGTTAAAATAACAGATGAAGAAATGTCAGAAGAATGTTCAGTGATCATATGCTATTGATATTTCTCACTTGCAATCCATTTTTGAACTTGTCATAAGGCTGCACTTTCTTTCAAGGGGGGCAAATGTTGTGTGGACTTTGCTTTTGGTCTTTCCAGCATGTAGCTGCTCTTAATATTTTGCTCAACTGACTCTTTAGGCATGCGATGGTAATGAGCAGAATATTTTTGATTCTGTCATGCATCAAGCAAGCTTCAGCATTCCAGTTGTGCAAAAATGGATGGCGTATACACTCATTAAACTGTGAAATGTAAAACAAAATTCAGAAAACATACCCTGCAAAGGCACAGAGATCCGGGAAGAAAAAAAACTATCAAAAGCTACGAATGGGATAAGAAAATCTATTCAAAAATCAGCAGTCCAAATGAGATTCCCAGCAAAGCATATAAAAAGAAATTAAACAATTCAAAGTAATTCTGAATATTTTTTTTGTTTCTACTTCTCTCAGTCACATGAGGAATCAGTTGACAAGCCCCTGTTCCTTTCTGAGATAGTATTTTGATGCACTAAGAGTTTTCTGCGCTGTGACACGAGTCCTGGCAAATTTTCTACGTTGTCTTTGGAAAGAGGAAATGAACGAAAGGACAGGAATGAAAAGATTAGAGTGTTAAAAATAGGTTTGTCAAGATTAGGAGGTAACAGAGTTAGGAAGTGACCATGAAAAACTTTAAAAGTATGCTTTAGAATTTAGTCTGGGTTGATATACAACACCTCTTACAACAGAAGGCTGAATCATTTGTAGATAATTCATCAATTAGAACAAATTATCTTTGACCCCTGTTTGGAACTGGAAAATATCTCAAGGTCCAGGGTGCAGTGTTGGGAACCCACTGAAGACAATTTTCTCTCAGCATAATCAGCTAACCACACGGGGCATCACTAGTCACTATAACTGCCAGAATACAATACATCATCTCCATCGTACCAAATAATAAGTTCAGAATCTGGTGCCAAACAATCCCTCAGACCCAAATTGGTCATGCAGACATGTAATATGAAAATATGTTTATGATGCAAGCAAGTTAGAATTTAAAAAAAATAGAAGATGCCAGAACTACTCAGCAGGCTAGGCAGCATTTGTGGAAAAAGAAACGGGATTAATGTTTAAGTTTGAAGACATTCTGATAAAGGGATTCTGACCTGAAACATTAACTCAGTTTCTCTTTTCTAAGATGCTCCCTGATCAGTTGAATGTTTCAAGCATTTTCTGGTTTTATTTCAGATTTCCAGCATCTGCAGATTTTATTATTTTCATTATTAAGTCAAGCTGTTCAAAGATTTCATAATCTATGCATATACTCAAGTTTAGCATCATATCCAAAAATATATACAATATCCTCAAAATATGTATGTAAATCTACCACTAAACATACACTGGCCTTAAAGAACTTATGCATCTGTCCCTACTTAGAATAGCTTCACAGGATGCAAATGTGCACTAAAAACAAAATTAAAACTGAAATCACACTTTACAGAGGGCTTATTGACCACATACAAAGGGCCACAACCGTCTGCAAAAAAAAAGACAGCAAGCTAACGTTTCCAAAGAAAATGCTATTGCCTTTTAAGTATTGAGCGATTTAGGAAATACTTTGACACTTATATAACAGTTTTTTGTCCCTACTTATGGCATTTTACACCTTCAATTTCTTCAAATTATCAGCAATCTCCAGCCTGTCAGTCATTTGAGCAATCTTGGATTTCACCAAGACTAACAGGCAGCTTATTGACAAAGCAATCCTGAATGATGTAGCATATGCTGGAAAATAGGAAACACTTCCAACCTTCACTGCTAAGCTTGCAGTAGATTAATCCTTAAGAGAGAAAATAAACTTTCCAGTGATAATCATTGACTATTGTTGTTAAGAATGGGGCTGAGTGTTAATGCCAATCTGCTCTTCTAGACAGGTGGATTGGCAAAAAGCTTGTGAGGTGACTGTCTTCATTTAGAGCTGTAAAGTACCTAATATCCATCCTTGTGAGAAAAAGAAGTGGCTCTGCATTTTCTTTTTACAAATGAATTGGGCAGATTATCTTTTGCAATGAATTTAATTATTTAGTAACATATTCAGTAACCTGAATCTTCACCAGCATGAAAGCAGCAAAAAAAAAGATTTGCATTAATATAGAACCTTTCACAACCTCATCACCTCTAAAAAAGGACTTTAAATCAATAGTGTACATTTGACATGTAGTAACTAACATACTGCACGGAATATGGAAGCCAATCATGCACAGCAAGTTTCCACAATAGATCGAAGCCCTGTAGTCTTGCTACGTCTCCTAACAAACGATGGTGGATAATTAAATATATACCAGGAAGTGGTGGCTCCTAGGTCATCCCCATTGCTATTAATGATAGTGGGGCCCAGCACGTGAGTACCAAATACAAGGCTGAAGCATTTGCAACTTTCCTCAGCCAGAAATGCTGAGTAGATAATCCATCTTGGCTTCCTTCTCAGATCCCTACTATCACCACTGCCAAATTGATTTACTCTATAAAGTGCGAAGAAGAGTCTTAGTTCATTAGATACAACAAAAACCATGGGAGCAGGCAACATACCAGATGTAACATCGAAGACTTGTGCCCATTAACTAACAACACCTCTAGCCAGGCTGTTCCAGTACAGTTACAACATTGGCATCCACCTGATAACTTGGAAAACATAATAAAAAAAAGAATAGGAGCAAGAATATCTCTTGATCCTGTTATGCCATTGAATAAAATTATGTCTGTTCAGAACTTGGACTCAGCTTCACTTTTCTGCGTGTTCCCTTTATCCCTTGATTCCCCTTTAGACCAAAAATCTGTCTATCTCAACCTCGAATATATTCAGTGTTTCAACCTTCACATCTCTGGGGCAGACAATTCCAAGAGAAGAAGTTTCTCCTCAATTCTACCTCAATCAGGTCATCCCTATTCTAACATTGTACATCCTTGTTCTAGATTATCCAAAGAGTGGAAATATTCTCTTAGCATCTAGCCAATCCTCCATCAAGGCCCAAGAGACATCCACGAGCAGTAATATTTTAGAACCATAGAACAATACAGCACAATACAGGTCCTTCTACCCACCATGTTGTGCTGACCTTCAAACCACTCCTAAGACTATCTAACCCCTTCCTCCCATATATCCCTCTATCTTAAATTCCTCCATATGCTTATCTAACAATCTCTTGAACTTGACCAATGTATCAGCCTCCACCACCACCCCAGGCAACACATTCTACGCACCAACCACTCTCTGGGTGAAAAACCTCCCTCTGACGTCTCTCTTGAACTTCCCACCCATTACCTTAAAGCCATGCCCTCTTGTATTGAGCATTGGTGCCCTGGGAAAGAGGCGCTGGCTGTCCACTCTATCTATTCCTCTCAATATCTTGTATACCTCTATCATGTCTCCCCTCATCCTCCTTCTCTCCAATGAGAACAGCCCTAGCTCCTTTAGTCTCTCCTCATAATCCATACTCTCTAATCCAGGCAGCATCCTGGTAAATCTCCTCTGCACCCTCTCCAACACCTCCACATCCTTCCTATAATGAGGCAACCAGAACTGGACACAGTACTCTGAGTGTGGCCTAACCAGAGTTTGTAAAGCTGCATCATCACCTCGAGGCTCTTAAACTCGATCCCCCGATTTATGAAAGCTAACATCCCATAAGCTTTCTTAACTACCCTATCTACCTGTGAGGCAGCTTTCAGTGATCTGTGGATATGAACCCCCAGATCCCTCTGCTCCTCCACACTGCCCAGAATCCTGCCATTTATCTTGTACTCTGCCTTGGAGTTTGTCCTTCCAAAGTGTACCACCTCACACTTCTCTGGATTGAACTCCATCTGCCACTTCTCAGCCCAGCTCTGCATCCTATCAATATCCCTCTGTAAACTTCGACAGCCCTCCACACTATCCACAACACCACCGATCTTTGTGTCATCTGCAAACTTGCTAACCCAGCCTTCCACCCCCTCATCTAAGTCGTTAATAAATATCACAAAAAGTAGAGGTCCCAGAACCGATCCCTGCGGGACACCACTAGTCACAGCCCTCCAGTCCGAATGCACTCCCTCCACCACAACCCTCTGCTTTCTACAGGCAAGCCAATTCTGAATCCACATGGCCAAGCCTCCCTGGATCCCTTGGTCTCTGACCTCCTGAAGAAGCCTACCATGCGGAACCTTGTCAAACGCCTTACTAAAATCCATGTAGACCACATCCACTGCACTACCCTCATCAATCTTCCTGGTCACTTCCTCAAAGAACCCTATCAGGCTTGTGAGGCAAGATTTTTCCTTCGCAAAACCATGCTGGTTGTCCCTAATCAGTCCATGATTCTCTAAATGCTCATAGATCCTATCTCTTAGAATCCTTTCTAACAGTTTACCCACCACAGATGTAAGGCTCACCAGCCTGTAATTCCCTGGACTATCCCTACTACCTTTTTTGAATAAGGGGACAATATTTGCCACTCTCCAATCCTCCGGTACCATCCCTGTGGACAACGAGGACTCAAAGATCCTAAACAACGGCTCAGCAATCTCCTCCCTTGCCTCACAAAGCAGCCTGGGGAATATTCCGTCAGGCCCTGGGGACTTATCTGTCCTAATATTTTCTAACGACTCCAACACATCCTCTCTCTTCATATCTACATACTCTAGAACATTACCCTCACCAACACTGTCCTCCGCATCATCAAGACCCCTCTCCTTGGTGAATACTGAAGAGAAGTATTCATTGAGAACCTCACCCACTTCCACAGCTTCCAGGCACATCCTCCCATCTTTACCTTTAATCGGACCTACCTTTACCCTAGCCGTCCTTCTGCTCTTTACGTATGAGAAAAAAGCCTTGGGATTCTCCTTAACCCTACTCGCCAAAGCCTTTTCATGTTCCCTTCTCATTTTCCTCAGCCCTTTCTTAAGTTCCTTCCTTGCTACTCTATATTCCTCATGAGCCCTGTCCAATCTTTGCTGCTTACACCTCATGTATGCTGCCCTCTTCTTCCTAACTAGGTATTCCACCTCTCTCATCACCCACGGTTCCTTCACCCTGCCATTCCTTCTCTGCCTCACCAGGACAAGTTTATCCCTAACATCCTGCAAAAGATCCCTGAACATCGACCACATCTCCATAGTACATTTCCCTTCAAAAAGTTCATCCCAATTTACACTCCCAAGTTCTCGCCTTATAGCCTCATAATTTGCCTTTCCCCAATTAAATATCTTTCCGTCCTCTTTGCTCCTATCCTTGTCCATGACAATTCTAAAGGTTATGGAACAATGGTCACTGTCCCCCAAATGCTCACCCACCGATAGATCTGTCACCTGTCCCAGTTCATTACCTAAAGCTAGATCTAATATGGCATTCCCCCTAGCCGGCCTGTCAACATACTGTGTCAGGAATCTGTCCTGGACACACTTAACAAACTATGTCCCTTCTAAACCCTTGGCACTAAGTAGGTGCCGATCAATATTTGGAAAGTTGAAGTCTCCCATTATAATAACCATGTTATTTTCGCATCTCTCCAAAAACTGCCTCCCAATCTGCTCCTCAGTATCCCTACTGCTACCGAGGGGCCTATAGATTACTCCCAGGAGGGTAATTGCCCCTTTCTTATTCCTAACTTCCACCCATATTGACTCTAGAGAGGATCCCTCTACATTATCTACCCTTTCTGCAGCTGTAACAGTGTCCCTGACCAGTACTGCCACCCCTCCTCCTCTTCTCGCCCCCTCCCTATCCATTTTGAAACACTGAAAACCAGGGATATTCAATATCCATTCCTGCCCCGATGTCAGCCATGTCTCTGTAGTAGCCACAATATCATAGTCCCATGTACTTATCCAAGCTCTCAGTTCATCTCCCTTATTCCTAATGCTTCTCGCATTTAAGTAAATGCACTTTAGCCCATCCATCTTACTACTTTTATAGCCTGTACTCTGCTTCTCCTTCCTCAAACCCTCCCTGCCTGTCAGATCCGACTTTCCCCATCCCCTTCTTCCTCTGACCTACTCCTCCGGTTCCCTTCCCCCTCGCAATCTAGTTTAAACTCTCCTGGACCACCCTAGCAAACCTGGCCGCAAGGATATTGGATATTTACATGGCATTTTTCCAAATGATTTGGAAATCAAAATACACCACACATACTGGTTCCTCCTTATCCATTCTGCTTGCTGTCTCCTCAAAAAGACTTCAATAAATTTCTTAAGCATGGATTTCCTTTTATAAAACCAAGATGACATTGCTTGACTGTATTATAAATTTCTGAACATTACATTCTTAACAGTGGATTCCAACATTTTCCAAAGACGGATGTCAGACTAAATGGACAATAGTTTCCTGGTCCCTGACTCACTCTTCTATTGGGGCACCATTTTTAATGGTTCCCAATCTATAGGCCCCTAGGGAAGTTTGGAAGATCCTAACCAATGTTTTGGCCATCTCTGCAGTCACTTTTTTTATGACCCTTGGATGCTTTGTTAGCCTTTAGACCAATTAGTTTATCAAGTATTTCTCTGATGATAGTGAGTGCTTTATGTTCCACTCTCCATTTAGGCCTCTAGATTTTCTACTATTATTGAACTGCTATTAGTTTCTTCTGCGAAAAGACAGCTATAAAATATTTGTTCAAAATCCCTGCAGCTTGCTTATTTCGCATTATTAATTCCCCAGTCTCAGGCTTGAAGGGACCAATGTTTTACCTTAGAAAATGTTCTGATTATAGCCTGTCCAATCCAGTGAACATCGTCCAATCAGTCATAATCATCAGTAAAGTGATGGAAGGTGTTGACCATGCTCTCAGGTCCACTCTCTCTGATAAGCTGTTCACTGACGCTCAGTTTGGATTTGGCCAGGACCACCCTACAATTTACTTCATCACAACCTTTGTCCATGGGTGAGGTGAGAATGATATCGATGAGTAAAACTCATTATAGGATATTAAGTGGAAAACTCTCTGATGCTTGGAGGCATACCTCATACAAAAAGATGGATGTATTTGTTGGAGGTTGATCATTCCATTTCCAAGACATTACTGCAAGAATTTTTAGGGCAGTGCACCATATCTAAGCATATTTAACTATTACCACAATAACTATCCTTCTGTTATAAGGTCAGAAATGCAGATGTTTACTGCATTCACAACCCCTCCAGAAAATGAACCAGCTGACATGCAACAAGATCCAAACAAATATAAGATATCTTTATTAGTCACATGTACATTGAAGCACACAGTGAAATACATCTGTTTTTGCGTTGAGTGTTCTGGGGGCAGCCCACAAGTGTCGCCACGCTTCCGGCGCCAACATAGCATGCCTACGACTTCCTAACCTGTACGTCTTTGGAATGTGGGAGGAAACCGGAGCACCCGGAGGAAACCCACGCAAATACGGGGAGAACATACAAACTCCTTACAGACAGTGTCCAGATTTGAACCCGGGTCGCTGGCGCTGTAAAGCGTTATGGTAACCGCTACACTACCGTGCCTGCCCTAATAATCTGGCATAATTTTATAAGTGGCCACTAACACTCATGCCATATTTGTGCAAGGCAATGACCATCTCCATCAAGAGACAGTCTAAGCTCTGACCCTCGACTTCATCATCTTCAAGACTCTCCGCCACTGTGCCCAGAAACTCAACTGGACCAAGCACATAAATACTTTTACCTACAAGACCATCTAAGAGGCTGGTTATCCTGCAACAAGTGACTCATGTTCCAAAACCCCAGAGCCTTTCCACTAATCATCAGTGCATAAATCAGGAGCACGATGGAATAATTCCACTTGCCTGGATGAGAGTCACCAACTACACTGAGAAAAGACAATACTGTGCATGTCAAGGCAGCACACTTAATTTGCACCTCATCTATCACCCTAAACATTCATTCCCTCCACCAATAGCATACTGAGGCTACAGTGTTTACCTTCAAGAAAACTCATTGCATTTACTTGCTCAGGCTACTCAGAATGCACCTCTTAAACTCACTACCTTCACCACTGAGAAGGATAAGGGCAATAAAACTACCTGCATGTTCCCTTCGCATATGATCGTCATTTGAAAATATATCAGCGTTCCTCCATCACTAAGTCTGAATCTCGGAACTTCCTGCCCAACAGCATTGTGGGAATACCTTCGCCAAAAGGAATGCTGCGGTTCAAAAAGGCAGCTCACGACTAACTTCTCAAAGGCACTTAGGAACGGGCGATAAACAGTTGGCCACATCCTGAAAAAAATAAAGCTCATTAGAAATCTTGACAGGTTCCCCTCAGATTACGGCTGGGTTCCACTCCTGTGAACTGTTTGTAACCTAGACAGTTTGTAAATTGGTAAGTCAGAGCGGCCGTGAATCACGTTCCCAGCTGACAGAAGATGCCCGCAGCAGCCAGCAAATCCATCCCATCAGTCCCCCAAGAGCTGGATTGTATATACAGACTGTACTTAAAGAGGGTGTTCATAACCTGGGGAGGACCTGTATCACCAAATAATCTGCTTTTGGTTAATGATTGGATATATTTTGACCAGTACAGGGACGAAATCTCTCAGGTCTTATTTGAAACAGTGCCATGGACCTTGTACGTCAACAAGAGGATGTGCAACACCTTGGCTCAACATCTCACTTGAAAGTTGATGTTGCTCTGCTGAAGTGGGATCTGGACACACAACCTCTGACTCAGATGAGAATCAGCCACAATGGGCACGTGTGGCAACATTTGCACAACGATATCCAGAAAGTGAAGTCAGGAGACCGCGTTGCAACCAGAGGCCTGGATTCAATCCTGACCTCAGGCTCCGTCTGCAGGGCATTTGCATGTTGTAACCACAGGTTTCCTCTTGGTACCTTTCCTCCCACATCCCAAAGTCGTGCAGGTTAGTAAGTTAATTGGCCACTGTAAGTTGCCCCTAGTGTGTAGGTGAGTGGTGAAGTCTAGGGGGGCTTGATGAGAATAAAATGTGGGGATTTATGTAAATGTACAGTTGATCGTCAACACAGACTCAGTTGCCCAAGGTTCTGTTTCCACACTGCATGCCTCTATGACTGTTGTATTGTTGTATGTTGGCTGTTTATTGCAAATGCTATTGGTATCGGTTTATTATTGTCACTTTTACCGAGGTACAGTGAAAAACTTGTCTTGCACACCTTTTGTAGAGATCAATTCATTACACAGTGTACTGAGGTAGTACAGGGTAAAACAATAACAGAAAGCAGAATAAAGTGTTACAGTTACAGAGAAAGTGCAGAGCAGGTAGACAATAAGGTGAAAGGTCACATTGAGGGAGATTGAGAGGTCAAGAGTCCACCTGATCGTATTAGGGAACCGTTCAATAGTCAGTGGTCCAAGGTTCTGTTTCCACACTGTATGCCTCTATGACTGTTGTATTGTTGTATTTTGGCTGCCTATTGCAAATGCTATTGGTATTGGTTTATTATTGTCACTTGTACCAAGGTACAGTGAAAAACTTGTCTTGCACACCGTTCATACAGATCAATTCATTACACAGTGTGTTGAGGTAGTACAGGGTAAAAACAATAACAGAATGCAGAGTAAAGTGTCACAGCTACAGGGAAGTGCATTACAGGTAGACAATAAGATGCAAAGTCATAACAAGGTAGATTCTGAGGTCAAGAGTCTGTCTTAAGGAAACCACACAATAGTCTTATCACAGTGGGATAGAAGCTGTCCTTGAGCCTGGTGGTATGTGCCCTCAGGCTCCTGTATCTTCTTGTAACAAGCCACCACGCTCCGGCACCATCTTGTTCTTGAGCTAGTTCTACAGTTGTTGACTCATATCATTTTAAATTTTCTTTTAAATTTTTAAATTTTATTTACGGCGTGGTAACAGGCCCTTCCGGCCCAACGAGTCTGCACCGCCCATTTTAAACCCCGAATTAACCTACCCATACGTCTTTAGTATGCGGGAGGAAACCGGAGCACCCAGAGGAAACCCACGCAGACACGGGAGAACATACAAACTCCTTACAGACAGCGACGGGAATCGAACCCTGATCGCTGGCGCTGTAATAGCGTCATGCTAACCGCTACGCTACTGTGCCACTAAATTAGGAAACCTTATAACCTTGGTATCTTGAATTTATTGTATGACTTTGGTTCTAAATGTCAATACTATTAATGTGGCACTGGGATTCTTCAGCTCAGGAAGTACTAAACAGCCTGGGGTTTGTAATATTTCATGCTGAAAAACAGGTGCAGGGGTCATCATGTGCAATTAACCTATGCCTGTTTGACCTGGTGCAGGCCGCATTAAAAATAATCCTATTGCAAGCTCATTAATATGATTTCAACAAACAGCCAGCCATCTCTGTGCTTTTACTCTCCCCAACACATGTCCATGAGTCTTAATTTCATGACTGGCTAACATCAGTTCAAGCAAGCAAGTCAACTCTTCTTAACAGGCAGGTGCTTTGGTCTGCATCTGGTGGCAAAAATAATTACACAGGATTTTGAAGATTACATTCAGAGTCAAAGACTCTTGCAAATTTCTAGAGATGTATGGTGGAGAGCATTCTGACTGGTTGCATCACCGCCTGGTATGGAGGCTCCAAAGCGCAGGATCGAAAGAGGCTGCAGAGGGTTGTAGACTCAGCCAGCTCCATCACGGACACAACCCTTCCCACCATTGAAGAATTCTTCAAGAGGCAATGCTTCAAGAAGGCAGCATCCATCATTAAGCACCCTCACCACCCGGGACATGCCCTATTCATGTTACTACCATCAGAGAGGAGGTACAGGAGCCTGAAGACCCACACTCAACGTTTCAGGAACAGGTTCTTCCCCTCCACCATCAGATTTCTGAACGGTCCATGAACACTACCTCATTATTCCTCTTTTGCACTATTTATTTATTTTTGTAACTTATAGTAATTTTTATATCTTGCACTGTACTGCTGCACAAAACAACACATCTCACAACATATGTCAGTGATGATAAACCTGATTCTGATGTGGTGGCATAGAGGTGCTATGTAACAACACTACTGGTCTAACACACAACTCCATGCTAATGTTCCATTTACCAACTAACAATTGCCATCAGAACTCAAACCTACTATTCAAATATTACCACACTCTCATGCTCTAAACTCCACTTGGAATCCTTGAAATACTTTTCCTGATAAAACTTATTTAAGCTACCCAAGTGATGACAACAATTCAGGGCATTTACTTCACCCCAGGAAAAGACTAAGCTAAACCCAAGACCCAATCAAAACATCTGTGGAGTTTGCCCATCCTAGGGCGAAGATGGAATTGGGCTACTCTGCATGCACTCCTGAACTCAGGTTGGCTGTAAGGGCCAGCGTGTGTAAAAATCTGTGCAGAGCTTGAAGCTGCTGTATCATTGCTGCTGGCCACTGCTTCCAAACTCTCTCCGTGACAGCAACTGGAAAGTAGTAGGAGAGGCTGCCATGAAAGTAAGGGAAAACACAGGGGAGGAGAAATCCGGTGTGGAAGTGGAGTGGGGTGGGATCACTGCTCTCTCTGGTGTATCCCATTGGATGAATTGCCCCAGCTGAGTCAAGAAAGTATGAATCAGGAGCAGGAGTGGGCCAGTAAGCCCCAATCCAGCTCTGGTCTTCCGTAAGATCACAGTTGATCCAATCTTGGCCTTAATACCAATTTCCTTTTCTCTCCACAGACTTCTCTGCTCTGTCAAACGTCTCAATCTCCACCTTCAACGATTTCACCTCCATGTTCTCAGGTGTAAAGAACTCCCAAGAGTCACAGCTCTATGAGTTCAGAAATTCCTCTTCATTTTTGTCTTCACGGGTGACCCCTCATAGGGCAGGTGCAGTAGTGTAGCGGTTAGCGTAACACTATTACAGCGCCAGCGACCCAGGTTCAATTCCAGCCGCTGTCTGTAAGGACTTTGTACATACTCCCCGTGTCTGCGTGTTTCCTCCGGGTGCTCCAGTTTCCTCCCACATTCCAAAAGACTTACGGGTTAGGAGGTTGTGGGCATGCCATGTTGGCGCCGGAAGCGTGGCGACACTTGCGGGCTGCCCCCAGAACATTCGACGCAAAAGATGCATTTCACTGAGTGTTTTGATGTACATGTGACTAATAAAGAAATCTTATCTTATCATTCTTAAACCACACACCCTCGTTCAAGGCAATCCCATTAAGGGAAACTCCCTCTCAGCATCCATCCTGTCAACCCCCTTAGCATCTTGTATGCTTCAATAAAATCATTTTTGCCCACTCACTTTGCAGACCCCTTTCCAGGCTCTTGGTGTCCTCCTGACAACTTGCTAACCCACCTATTTTTGTGGTGTCAGCACATTTATCTACAGCACATTTGGTCCCTTTATCCAAGTCATTAACATAGATTGTAAATAGTTGAGGTGCCAGTCCTGACCCCTATGGCACTCGTTACTGATTGCCCTCGGATATGTCCTATTTAACGTCACTATCTGTTATCTAACAATTAGACATTCCCCTATCCATGCCAATATTTTAGTCCCAACGCTTTGTGCTCTTAGCTTGTGCAGTAAATTTACGTGACATCTTGTTGAATTCCTTCTGGAAATCCAAATACACTACACCTTTATCCACCCCTGTTACATCCTGAGAGAACGCTAGCAAATTTGTTAAACATAATTTCCTTTTCATAAAACCACATTGACTCTGCTTGACTGTCTTTTGATTTTCTTAATGGCCTGTTATTACCTCCTTAATAATGAATTTCTGTGCTGTGAGTGGCCCCAAGCCACTGAAAGCTGATCAACAGACCAATGATCACTACAGGCAGGTCACAATTAATTGTTTAACAAAAAAGGCTGCAATCAGGGAGAGGAGCTCCAGGGGATTATGTAACGTTATGCTGGCCAATGCCAATTGCAGGACACTCAAATGACAGCACAGACCTTTCAAGTGACCATTCTTTCCCAGACCTTGCACGATGCGCTCTGATTTTTTTTTGTGTGAGATAATAACAAAGATCATAGGTTTCCTCTGGACGCTCCAGTTTTTACCAGCAGTTGAAGAGACAAGTGCTCAGCAAGTGTTGGTATCTTGAGCTGTGCTTCCGATGCCAAGTGAAGACCACCCATGCCAAGATGAATCATGAATAGGAACACTGGGGCTGATCTCCTGCTGTGCTCTGATTGACCTGAAGTGATTGCCAATCCAATGCAACAAGTACAAAACAGTCTTTATTTCTAATTTGTGTATATAAAATGAGTGCAGACAGGTTCCATTTCATGGCAAGTCTCTTCTTGTACAGCTCTCTGACTATTCCATCAAGGCATTTCAGTTCAGTAATCTGATGGTTTAGAATATGCTTTTCCAAATGGGGAAATGGCTAAATTTTAAGGAATGCTTATATAAACACAGATCTTCCTGGTGCAATTAACCAAGAGCCTTATGGCTTTAATTAGTTCATGGTTTGAATTAATTCAGAATTTGAGTTGGCTACAAGCTTTCTCAAGATTTTCAGTTCAATTGCTGAATTCTATTTTGAGCCATTTTCCCCAAAGATTCGCAATATTAACCTTTGGACAATTTACAGCGTACTGTTCCTACAAGTTTGATGTAATTGTTAAGTCAAACTGCTATTCACTTTTCCAATCAGATCCATATGATATTGCTGACCAATTCATTGGATGACGACACCATTGTCTTTCACCAGCAAATTGTACTTCGCCAAAACAGTGTCTGGAAGCCAGCAATAGAGCTGTACTTGGCAAAAATTCTGGCAGTATAAGCTTGGACAACAAAATGGTGACAAGGGGAGAAGGAAGCCATGGATGGCAAGCTGGATATCGAAGAGAAATGAAAGGGAATCAAAAGGATTGTTGAAGAGAATCTGAGGAGGGTTAACAACAGGCAGATGGGTTCAGGACAAGAATTTCAGATTACAGAGATGTTAACATTGCTCAGAATAGAAAGGCAGCAAATAAGAGGTTTCTATAAGGATGCAAAATTATGCAAATAAGGTAAATATCAATTTTGTATGCAGTATTCATAATGCCCATAAGACTATAAGATATAGGAGCAGAATTAGGCCATTTGGCCCATCAAGTTTGCTCCATCATTCAATCATGGACTTTTTTTAAAACCTTATTCTCCTACATTAACATTAACTGCCTTACCAAACAAGAACCTATCAATCTCTGCCTTAAATACATCCAATGTCTTGGCCTCCACAGCCCTCTGTGGCAACAAAATCCACAGATTCACCACTGTCTGGCTGAAGAAATTTCTTCTCATCTCAGTTTTAAAGGGATGTCCCTTTATTCTGAGGCTGTGCCCTCAGATCCTAGACTCTCCTACTTATGGAAACTCTCTATGTCCACTCTGTCCTGACCTTTCAGTATCCGGTAGGTTGCAATGAGATCCCCGCACCCCCCTGTCCCCTCCACCCCACCCCATCGAGTACAGGGCCAGAGACATCAAATGCTCCTCATACGTTAAGCCTTTAATTCCTGTGATCAATCTTGTAAACCTCCTCTGGACCCTCTCCAGGGACAGCACATCTTTCCTTGGATATCAGGCCCAAAATTGTTCACCAACACCTTATAAAGCCTCAGCAGTACATCCTTGCTTTTATATTCTAGTCCTCTCGAAATGCATGCTATCATTGCAGTTGCTATTGGATTATTATATATATGCCAGCAGCATAAAGAAGTAACAGTGAAAAAACAAACTGCTGGAGGAACTCAGCATGTCAGGCAGCATCCATAGATGCAAATGGACAGTCGACATTTTGGGAATCAACGTCAGAAGTAAAAGGAGGAATCTGCCATGTGGCCTTTGAGCCTAGTGCACCATCCAATGCAATTGCAGCTGATCCTTTGCCTCAAGCCTATTTTCCTGCTCTCTAGCCATATCTTCTGATTCCATTGGTGCCCAAAAGTTCTTCAGTTTCAGCCTCGAATGAACTCCGTCATCATCAGCCTGCCAAGGCAGAGAAATCCACCTTGAAGGCTGCGCATCTTTGAAGAACTTTCCTCCATATATTGGTACAAAATACCTTAACCCAAGTCAATAACATCTAGTTCTAAGCTTCCCTGACAGAGGAAAAGCTTCTTGGCATTTAACTACGAAGATCCCTCTCAGATGCTTGTATGTCACAGTGAGCTCAGCTCCCTTTGTTCCAAACTCCAATGAGTTGAGACCAATCTTTTTCCATGTCTCTTCAGAAGATAACCCTCTCTTTGCAGGAATCTATCTTATGAACCCTTGCTGCACTGATTACAAGTCAGATATATCCTACTTTTAGTACAGAGATCAAAACCGTTCACCATATGATATCTAATCAAGCTCTATTATAGTCTCAGCAAGACTTCCTTGCATTTCCATTCCAATCACTTTTCAATAAAGGTCAACATTCCAAACGCCTTTGTCGTTGTTTGCCATGTCTGCTTGCTTACTTTCCACATCTTTTGAACCACATGCCAAGATCCCTCAAATTTACTGGGCTTGTACCTTAAAAAATTATCTTGCTATTCTTCCAAGCAAAGTTAATAATGTCACATTATATCCCACATGCACCTTCACATCTTCTATACTGCTTTACAGACTTACTCCCTTCACAGCTCACTTTCTATCAAGCTTCATTTTATCAACAAAGTTTTATAAACCACACTCTGTCCTTTCATCTCAATGATGAATGACTCAGTACTAATCCATGTGACACCCTGATTGCCCGCAAACCTGAAAGTGACTCATATTTTCCTGTATCCTTTTTTCTCCTTTAAGCAATCCTTTGTCCATGCTCATACATCACTGTCGCCATCCAAAAAAGTATTGCATGTAACAATGTGCAATGTTATTGAATGCAATAGGAATTGGTTATTATTGTCACTTGTACCGAGGTACAGTGAAGAACTTGTCTTGCATACCATTCGTACAGATCAATTCATTACACAGTGCATTGAGGTAATACAAGGTAAAACAATACAGAATGCTGAATGGCATTTGAAAATCTAAATATGCTATTTCCACTGGGTTCCCCTTATCCATCCTGCTACTTATCTCAAAAAAATCTCTTTAGATTTCTCAAAAGCAAGACCACCATGATTATGCCTAATCATCTTATGATTTTATATACTAGTATTAGTACTGATATTATTACCAGCATTAGTATGATATTAGTACTTAATGATAGACTCCAGATTTAGACAATAACAGCTGGTCTGATCTATGTACAATACTTATTATGTCCTTTATTTGTTGCGGTATTATATTTGCTATCTTCCAGTCAGATGGGAGTGTTCGAGAATTTAGGGAGCGCATCGCCAATGCATTCACTATATCTGTAGCCATCTGTTTCAGACCTCTGGAACATAGGCAGAAACATCCAGTGGTTTTGTTTAATTTTACTACCTTTACTTTTCCTGGACTTTCTCCTTAGTGAAACTTTAGAACTGATCTCCCACAGGCATGGCTACAATCACAACATGGACAGAAGATGTGCGCAGCAGGCAAGGATGCCCTCCTTCTCTCCTGGGCTCATCCACGGTGGTTTCAATGCATGGATTCAAAGATCTCAGTGCCGTCTCCACTTTGAGAGGATATGGGCCGTTCTGAGAAGCTGCTGAGAATGTTGCAATTTTTCCAAGTAGGTTTTCAGAACATCTTCAGAGCTTTTCCTCTGCTTCAAGTGTTGACTCCCACTTCAGGTCCCTATGTTAACTGGCATTGTTCCCGATAAATTTTACTTGGGATGCTGACTTCCAAATCTGCCATCTCCTCACTCTTCAGCTGTAATCCTTGACCATCAGACTTCCCTAACATTTTGCTCTCCAAAGATTTGTTTTGTCATTTCTCAATTCCATCCCCAATAATGTCGAAAATTAATTCCCTTCAGTCCATTTTCTCTTTTGCTCATTATATTGAAATGACTCATGCAAGAAGTCAAATGATCGTGTGCATGACTATATAAAAGCAAAATACAGTGATCGGTCTCCAGTCTTTGGGACCACGCAGAATTCAAAATATGGATATATTCCAATTATGGATACTGGTCTTTTTCCATATTTGACAGTAGAGCTTTGCATACCCGGGCTGATTTTTAAATGTAATACTGTACATTGCATGTATAAAAACATGATGTAAACATGCTATAAATGTTATATGTAAACATGTAAATGTTATATCATTTATGTAAAAATGATATAAACATTTAAAATTTATTTCCTTACATTGTAAGGATTCAAGGATGTAAGGAAATGCATTTTCCAGAAACCCAAACCTCAATTCTGCAGGAATGCCAAATGCAAAAGGATTGGATTTTTGGATGCTTTTAGACTGTGAACATTCAGACTGAAGATCTTCAGTTGTCCTGGAGATGATGGACATCTGAAATAAAAACAAATATTCTGGAAATACTTAACAGCCAGGTAATGCTTGAGGAAAGAGAAACAGAGTTACTATTTCAGGTCAATCAGATGCAAGGTTACTGGACTTGAAAAAGTTAACTCTGTTTGTATCTTGAGCTATCTGACTTGCATTTTCCAGCATTTTCTGTTTTATTTCCTGCATGACTGGGATGTACTACCTGACCCTGACCTCTCTCCACCGCAGTTCACTTCACTGCCCTTCCTCCACCATCTGGCTCTGCAGAACTTTCCAACTCAGCTGTTTGAATACAACCACCTCATCAGGAGCTTTGCCTGGTTTTACAGAATGTTGCCACACGACTGAGTCCCATCCAGATCTCCTCCAATCCCCAGTTTCAGAAACTACCAGACAGCCACTGCCTACGACACTTTGACTTGAAATTCAATTCCGACTCTCCAGTCAGTGAGGTGACCCAATAGGCAGGCATTCTAGCACCAATGATAGAAATATCTTCAAGTCCACTGGCTGCATTTCAGGGTTTGTGTTCTACTGTCACATGATGCTGTTTCAATGTGAATCAATTGGTGAGCATCTGATACCATGCATCTACTTTTAACATCAACAGTTTCAGATCAGCGATCTGCTTTTCCCCTATAGATTTTCATTTCCAATCTCAAAGTCACCTGGAATAATTCAGTACTGCCAGTTTTCTGTTTTGTCAAAGACGAAGGCTGCCACGACCCCACACAACTTCATCATGGAAGAAATTGACTGGGAATACTGATACAAGCTAGAACTGATTCCCTTTGTTTCGAGAGGAATACTTCTTTTGATTCTCCCATCTAAATAGATCCTGAAGCTTAATTTACTTAAAATTCCACTTTCAGCCACATCCTCCCATTGCTCCAGCTCCTTACAAACATCAGTGTCATTCAAATAAAACAATTCTCCAATTCTTTCAGAGTCTGAAACTTTCCCTCACACCCTAACCAAGGAAACTCCTTCAATTTCTTTCTCACCATGTCTTTACTATTTTCTCAGTCAATTCATCAGACATTCACAACCTTCAGCATAAAGTACAATGATGTGTGTAGGACAAGAGAGTCAGAGGTTGTCCTTTCAGCCACTTGAGGCAAAGGTGGTTAGAAGTTGCCACAATTTGAATTTTTAAAGAATAATATAAAGCATAAACAATACAACTTTACTTTGTTTGAATTGTTACTTTTTTTGGCAGATGTCACAAACACAAAACCAGCAAATGCCGAAGGAAATGGCAAGAAATGTATTTTTCTCCACACAGGAAACAACATTAAGTAACAGCTAATGCAACATTGATGAATCCTTTGTAAATGGAGCTGAGTCAGATTGAAAGGATTAAGTGTAGGAAAAGAATGATACGCTCTTGAGAATACTGGGGCCATGTGAATATTGTGTGTAGAATTGGTCAAGATTGAATGAAGTTAGATTAATATTTCAGAATCTTTAACCTGCTATCAGCACGTATGGTGGGGAAAGTTCACAAGAGTTTTACCTTCTTACAAGCTTCAGATTATTTGCCGCTGCCTAGAGCTTTTTTTAAACTGGAGAGATGGCATATCAATATAGAATGGGGAAACAAAATTGAAAGGAATGGTCTCAGTGGACTAAATAACTTTTTCTGATTTCATACACGGCACGGTAGCGTAGCGGTTAGCGCGACGCTATTACAGCGCCAGCGATCGGGGTTCGATTCCCGTCGCTGTCTGTAAGGAGTTTGTACGTTCTCCCGTGTCTGCGTGGGTTTCCTCCGGGTGCTCCGGTTTCCTCCCACATTGCAAAGACGTCCAGGTAGGTTAATTTGGGTTTAAAATCGGTGGCGCGGACTTGTTGGGCCGGAAGGGTCTGTTACCACACTGTAAGTAAAATTTAAATTTAAAAGCATACCCAATCACATTATTTCATGACTCTTACAAAACCAACCTCATTCTACTTTAGACCATCATTTACATTTAATTAGAATTTACAATCTTAAGAACAAACTTCTTTAGGATAACTAATGATTAGCTCCTTGGTTTGCAATCCTTAAACCTTCACTGTCAATTTCAGGATTCTTTGAGCATGCAATAAAAACATTAATTTCACACTTCCTTATCTACACAGGAACACAAGGATATGCAGCTAAAATTATTTCAGCCATCATTTTTATGCTATAACTTGAGGATCTCTGGCGTTCTCTATTCTTCATATCAAAGCACTGACTAAGCTCCAACAATTAGACGACAACAGTTAGGCTGAAAAGAATTTGTTAAAAATGATTTTAGGTCAAGCTGCCACAAGAACAACAAAGCCCAGGTGCTGGCGCTGTTGATACATCCGTTGACTGGAATCAGAGTCTACTGGGAGTTTAAACTGAACCTGCGCCAGGGTTACATTCAGCTTCAAAGCCCTTTCTGAATCAGGAATCAGAGTGACTCATTTCTTCTGAATTATTTCCATTTCAGGCCTGTTACGTTTCAGATGCAGGCTGTGCCTGCCCCAGATAAATCCAGCAATTAAAAGAAATGGCCAAGGAACAATTTGCAACATTAAGAGGACAAATAGTTGTCTGAATTTGAAGATTCTAACAAAAGCAGTTTTATGAATCAAAATCAGATCCAGTTTCAATGCTCCAAGATACATAACAAGAAGATTTACTTCAGCAATGGAACCTTTAAGCAAGAGGGGACTCAATTACACTTACCTTGTATATGCATCGCAAAGCACAACAGTGACTAGCATTTAATGGTTAATAAGTGCAACAGTTCTAGGTTAGAAGGATAATGCTGGAAGCATGTGACAGTTGCTTGGTGAAATTTTTAAAACTGGCAGTAGGTCACCTCTCTTGCCTTTGGGTATCTATGCATCGTTGAAACTTATTCCTTCTCAGTGCTGAAGCATTGGGATAAATGTATTGCATTTCTTCTGTGTTTAAGTATTATATTTGCCAATGAATTACAACTGAATGTTTCAAAAAAGAAAAAGTCATCATCATAGGATCAACTTGCTTCGCTGTGTCAGCCTAAGAAGGATTATTCTGCAGTCACATTTTGTCACATGTTCAGAGAAATTAGTTTCTACATAGAAAATAGTCTGCATTAAAAATTCTGCACACGTTCTGTACCAGTGACCCTGAAAATCTCTCCTCCCACTTGTCTATTTTATCTTTCTGTAAAGCAGTAGTTAAACATAAATCAATTTCATATGGAACCATAAGATAATGTTAAAAGCAGCAAATTGGTAATTGCTCTTGGTAATGAAGATTAAAATGAATGAGCTATAATTGTCTTTACTTTTAAAGAAATGTGAAAGTTCAATATTTAAATTTATGAGCTGATTGTCATAAATTTATTATGTAAGATATACATATGCAGTTCAGTAACCATGACCATCTTGAATTTGTCATTAGAGCTAATGAGTACTCCCCCTAAGCATGACAATTTTTAGTGAAGTAATACACAGCTCTGTACTTGGCAGACACCTTTTCCAGCTTTTTTAAAGCAGTACTAAATACAACAGTATTGATACATTCATCTTAGTTAATAACTCTCGGAATAATTTTCCAATCAGGTTGTTTTTAAAACACAATTCCACAGCAAATTAAAATAAGTAACAAGAACTTGATATTAGCTGCATGATGCTGAAGCAAGACAACAATGTGAAGTTAAATTTTCAAGAATCTTTTAACAATAAGTATATTGGTCCTTATAACACAGAGAACATCCATTTTTCTTAACCCTTTATCAGCATGATCTTTTGAAAGCATTGGCACTTAATGTCATATGATTTCATTTGAATAAATATTGTTGCTTTTCGTTAATTGCCAACTTTTGCTGAAATCTCACTGAATTTCACAAAGTTAGGGAAAAAAAGCATTGTTTAAATCCACTTGTTCTCCAAAACTGATGATAGTCATATATCAGAGGAAAGATGATTCACCTGAAATGCAATTTGTAAACCTTACAGATTTCTGCCTGTGAAACAGTCATTATAGAATGAGAAAGTGGAAAATCCAAAGAATAGAATAAAGTTATTTATTCTAGAGGGGCATTACCCCAGAGGGGCAATGAAGTAGATCTTATGACTTCTTAAACACAAAAAATAGGCATGTCTAATAAACCCTGGAAGATAGCAAATATAACATTTAACCAAGGAAAAATGTAAATGATAAGAAAAAAAAGCAACCCATATAATGATGTTAATATGATTTCAGAGATAAAAATATTTAGGTAATTGAAAACAATTTAAATATAATAGATGATAAAAAGCTAAACTCATTCAGTCAAATATCTGTACCACTCTACAAAGTAAATGAAAGAGACCAGAAGAAAAGCACATCACACAACAGACCTGTCAGTAGCAGACTATGCCAACCTCCCCCAGTGACTGTGATGACATCATCATGCAGTGCAGGTACCACTTCTGGGGCGAGGATATCCTGTCCATTATTTCCACAAGCTTGCCCACATCCCTACATGAAGGCCTTGCCATCGCCTTGGAGAACAAAATACATAACTGGACGTTGCTACGGTAATGCTCACTTAGGCTTGAGAAACGTAACGGAGATAGTGCCATTTTCTGGACATGAAAATGTCCTCTAAACACAAAAAAGGCAAAGCCACCTGATGTTGTATACATTGCTTAATGGATGCCATAACACATGTAATGCTCTTTGCTTGTCATGAAATAAATAGAGTGGATACTTTTCCATTTTACTCAGAATATTGTAGCACTGAACCAATAGTTTCAACAAGGAATTCTGTTTATTCACCTACTGTTTCACGTTCAAGCTTCTAAAGAGACATACATTTGCTGTAAAATCCTATGATGAACATGTAATATAAATCATTATTGATGTTTCTGCTTGGATGACCTTTCTCCAGTATGTTCAGACTGTTAACCTTATTAAATATTCTACAATTGCAGTCCTGTATTCACCTATATTTACCCCAACATTTGAAATTCTCTGCTAATATTCCTTTAATGAAATATTGTAACAAGAGTCTTACCCTAAAAGAATAGAGACAAGAGATCTCTTTATTGGGAGAAGAAAAGGGTAATTGATTATATATAAAGGTACTTTGGAGTGATAATTAATTGATTTGTTCCCACTATTGTTCTGCAGCTCCCAGCACATCCCAGGTCTTCCGTCTGAAGTTTAATTACAACATGAAAGGAGTCAGTTGTGCATGGAATGGAAGATCAAGGCAAAGACAAAAACAGAACTTCAAAAGTTATTCCTCTGATGAGAAGAAAACAAAACCTGAAAAAAAATCAAACTTTCATTTCCAAACTAAAACATACTTATAACACAAATGCATTTAAAAAAAAATTGAAGGAGGCTAAGGTTTGACCTTATAGAGGTTTATCTAATCATGAGGGGTGGAGGTAAGGTGGATGGTCAGTCTTTTTCCCAGGGTAGGGGAGTCCAAAACTACAGGGCACAGGTTTACAGTGAGAGGGGAAGGATTTAAAAGGGATCCAAGGGGCAAGTTTTTCCCACACAGAGGGTGGTGGGTAGGTGGAACAAGCTGCCAGAGGAAGTGGTAGAAGCAGGGGACAATTACAAGGTTTAAAAGACAATTAGACAGGTACATGGATAGGAAAGGTTTAGAGGGATATGGGGCAAATGAAGGCAAATGGGACTAGTTCATATAGGCACCTTGGCTGGCATGGACGAGTTGGACTGAAGGGCCTGTTTCTGTGCTGTATGACTCTGTGTAGTGGTTAGCATAACATTATTACAGCGCCAGCGACCTGGGTTCAATTCCCGCCACTGTCTGTAAGGAGTTTGTACGTTCTCCCCGGGTGCTCCGGTTTCCTCCCACATTCCAAAGACGTACAGGTTAGGAAGTTGTGGGCGTGCTATGTTGGCGCCAGAAGCGTGGCGACACTTGCGGGCTGCCCCCAGAACACTCGACGCAAAAGATGCACTTCACTGTGTGTTTTGACGTACATGTGACTAATAAAGAGATCTTATCTTATAAAAGGGCCATGAGAAGGAAACAAATGGTGGAAGGGATATTACTGAGATTCTTCTTGATGTTTTTCTTCAAGCACAGTGAACATCGCACTTCCTTAATTTAAACTATGTATTGTTCAAATATGCAAAAGTTTGAAATCCACAACCACCACCCCGGCCTGTTCCAACCACCTGAACCCCTCAATAGCAAATTTCAATCTGATAGAACTGCTTGGATGCCTTATTTGGTTCAGTTTGCAGCAACACAATTAAAAGCAGGATGGAGAATATGTCCCTGACTAACAAGGTCTTTTCAGCTATGGACAGAAACCCCTTAAAAGTTGATATTGTTCTTTTGTAGATTTTGTAACATTACACATGCCTTCTGTGATATAATTCTACATTATGTTTGTCACTTGTGGCAAGTTTTCAGATGGAAATGAAGATCTTTTATGGGATGTCATCAGTGATCATCATCTAGAGAAGCAATATAATTATCAGTGTCTCATGACAAGATGGCAGATTTGTTAGGGGCGTCAAAGTATACTCATTTGTTCTCTGTTATTAATAAAACTTGATCTTCAGATTCTGAAATTTTTCAGGCTGTTTTCTTTCAATATTACATTGCAGTTACAATATAGCTGGCTGAGGTTCGTGAAGCAGACATATGTTTGATCAGGACATTTCTGTGTCGAGATTACAAGCCACAATTGTATATGCCTACCTTCCTTTACAAATGAATGAATTATGGGTTTCTGTACTGTAGCAAGCCTATTTAAAGAAATACAAGCACATACTTGATGAATGTCACAATAGAGAGCAGAAAACTCTCGAGTCTTTCAGAGTGCAAGAAGTAGCCTTTCCAAAAGGATATGTTTAAAAATTTTAAAACGCTTAAATTCCATTCTTGCCAGCAGAAGACAACTTCGCAATCCCATCACAGACTGTGCTGTACTTCCTCAGTCTGACAACTGTTGTCCTTGTTGTGGTATTACTCTCAAGATAAATTATGAATGCAATGTAAAAGCTGTAAAATTTGTTGTATCTTCTATTATCTCCATGTTAAAGGCCACAAAAGCTCTTCAGTGAAGTCAGCCATTAAGAAATGACAGGTATTGCTATCAGCCTTCTTTATAGCCTATTACCTGCAATGACAGCAGCTCCAGCAGTAACACAGTACAGCCTATCACATTATTTGCAGCTAAAGCTGGCTACTGTGTCATTTTCCCTCATTTTCTTGACAGTGCTATCATAAATCCATTCAGCTGCAGGGGTAACTGTCTGCTGCCTCGATTACCTTCATAGCACGAATGAATCTTGAAATGTATGTAACAGACAATGACTGTTATGGATCAGACACAAGAGCCATTCTCAATCCATCCCATCAGCTGTATGAAGCAATGCCGGCTCCAACAGGGGTTTCCTGCACGCCTGTCACGTAGCACGGTAATACAGTACCAGTAACTGCACTTAAAGAAATGTGTGGTTCTTAAATAACATGTTCCAAGATATTTACACTGAAACTGTATTGATTAGCTGTCCTAAAAGAAGTATTTCTGCATCTTGTCGAGAAAGCCCAGATGTTTTCAACACTACTGAGAACGCTATAAATTTTTGTGAGTACTGACTTTTGCTTTTGGCTTGCGGCAAAGCAATAGATTTCTTACACTGTACAGCTGATATTTTATTTTGTCAAGTACTGTTATAAATTTTTCAGAAGAAGCACCACAGCAAACAATGGAAAACATAACTGTGTTTTTATATGGTGCTGTGACATATCGTTTGAAATTGTATTTCCTATGCAGGATCTATAGCATCCATATATTTCCCATTACGATTATTGTCACACACTTTGATATTAGGCATTCGTAAGTCAACAATGGGGTGAACGCTGGCCTGGCTGCCGACATTATGTTATATCAGTATCTGTCTGATATACTGTCCCCTGGTTCATTAAGATTTGACACAAATTTGGTTTCACTGCAAGGTCAAAGATATTTTCAATTACAGCAACCACAACTTGTGATGAAACACAACTTGATTTTTTTCTTCATCAAGGTGTTTAACTTTACTGCTTCACAGGAGTGCTCAAAGTTTCCACCAGTTTCATAACTAACAAGGAAACAATCCCATTTCTAACGTTACTTCCTTAATGTGGTCAAAGTATTTCTGGTGATTAAAACACTGATCTTCAAGGGGCTCTTGCATAAGCACCTAGTGGCTGAAACAGAGATTGGATTAATGTCAATTGGAGAGATCCTAACCACGACTCCTCTGCTGACATGTCAGCAAAGATCGTCTCTCTTTATGCTTCCCATCTGAACACCTGCTCACTCATAAGGAAGGCCAAGAGGAACAAAGGACTGGAATCTAGATGAAAAACATGATGATGCTGGAGGAACTCAGCAGGCCAGGCAGCATCCGTGGAGAAAAGCAGGCGGTCAACATTTTGGGTCAGGACCCTTCTTCAGACCCTTTTCCTATCTTCAGTCCTGAAGAAGGGTCCTGACTCGAAACATTGACCGCCTGCTTTTCTCCACGGATGCTGCCTGGCCTGCTGAGTTCCTCCGGCATCAGTGTTTTTCATAAGGAAGGCCAATGCTCCTGTGGATCATTGCAATTATATTTGATAGAAACTCTTTTCCATTTTAGTTCCCTCTTCTTTCTCTCAAGCCTCCTTTAAAATCCTTATGTGATACAGCTAAAACTTCAGCCAATTTCTCCCCATGAATATCCATCGCAGCTTTAGCACTGAACAATCCCTTATCCTCAGCAATTTCAACTTCCATCTAACCACCTTGCAATTAACTCACCGACTTCCTTGCCTCCTTGATACTCATCTTCCTTATGATCTCTCTCACCCTCCAGGTTCAAGAACAGCTGATTCCCTTCAACCATTCGGTTCTTGAACCAACCAGCAAAACCGAACCACTACTACAACTTAGCAACACTCTGATCACTTTACTTTAAAATGAACTTTTTTTTGTTCTATTTGTTTTTTTTTGTAAAATTGTGTATAATTTATGTTTATGTTTTTCCTGTGAATGCGGCTTATATGATGCTATGTGCCTGTGATGCTGGGGCGAGTAAGTTTTTCATTGTGCCTGTGCATAAACTCAACTTTGACTTTCATATTCATGACCCCTCTTTCAACCTCACCACATTGCACGGTTTCTCTCCTCCGAGGACACCATGATGCAACTTCAGACAATTTCCTTAAATTCATCACCATTGTATTCTCCTGCTCTTTGAGTTGGTCCCCTTAGAAAACTACTTCCACAGAACCATATTTACAAACTTCTTTCTCTCAAGCCTTTCTACACCCATTGACCACAATATTTCTGTCACCACCCAATTACTCATTCTTTCTCATCTGTAATTTCCTTAATAAAGGTTGTAGGGTGCTTCTGAAAGCATGTGCAAGAGTCACAATCTACCATTAGTGCATGGCACTTGCTGCTGTCACAGGCAACACAACAGCCACACACTGCTTGCACATTTGCACAGCTGTTGTACGTTGCCTGTGCAGGTTGTAATGGGGGTGTTTGGGGCTGGGAGTCAGCAAGTGGGAGAGACACAGAGACAGAGGGAGGTACAGAATTTTCCATTGCTGCACTGGCTGCTTTGGTGGAGCTGGTGGGCAATAGTATCTTGTCAGTAGTCCAGCCACCTACCGCAATGGTAGAGCAGTTAGCACTGCCAGTCAATGCAGGAAGACACGCTTGAAGAACTTGGATGCAATTCTGCAAGAAATGAATTGATCTTGCATGTGGTCGTGCTCAGAGAATAAAAGCTCAGATAGCTTATCCTACCTTTGGTGTCAGATAGTGCTCAGTACACCACACTCACTGCATGACTTTTAGATAAGACACTACCTGGATTTTAGATGCTTCAGACTTTTGAGATGCTGCTTGACTTTTAGATAAAATACATTAACATTGATAATAACAATGGTTTAATTACCAACTTAAATGCAGCTTAAACTTTGAATCTGAGGTTTTAAAAAATAAGGACATGGATAGATCAGTCAGAGTAACAAATTAACAATAAGCATATCTAAAAGAAGAACAGACAAACTTTGCAAGGTTTCTTAGATCATGGACATTTGAGGCTCTTGTCTGCAATTCCTGCAGCACACAGAAGCCAGGAGACTCTACTTGGCAGGGGAAGGCCAGCAGGAAATAATAACTGAAACAGGGAAACGGTGCACACAGGAGTATTCTGAGTGTTACAGGAGTGTTATAGTTATGAGCGTTCAGAGTGTTAAATAGGGAGAGTGAAGAAGGTAGTACATATTTGGTGGGGGCAGACTAAGAGAGGCTAAGAGAAATAGAAAACTTTCAAATGCACGCATATAAATACATGGTGAAAAAGATTGGTGAGCTGCAAGGTCAAATATCCATGTTAGATCATGGTGTTGTTGCAATCACTGAAAGAAAAGAGGACAGGAATGGATACTTAATATTCCAGGACATGTAGTGTTCAGAATAGATAAGGAAAGAGAAAACAGAACTGGGGTGGTAGCTTTGATTAAGGAAAATAGTAAATTTATGGGGTGTGGTCTAAGTGCACTGGTTTGTGGTTTGGGCAAACCAGTTGTTGATTTAGGGTTGGTGGGGTTACTATTATCTCAAGTTAATTTTGCAACATTTTATGTACCATGCTTCGATTAAGTTTGGAGAGTTGAACGATACAATAAAGGCATGTTCTCCTGATACACCAAGTCTTGTTGAGTTTATGTTAAACTCCACCATAAAGTTACAAGAACCACTCAGTACATTATGCCGATGAGAAGAATCTCTGGGGGAATCTGTATTGCCCAAGTGAGATCAAAGAGTCTGCAGCCTAGATAAGGTATGTCAAAATAGACGGGTAAGTCTCTCAATACTGATGCAAGTAGCAGAATATATATATAAAAAAACACATGGCAAGAGGGTAAAAACAACAGAACTAGGTGCGTTGGGAAACTCAGTAAATACGACAGGGAAATCGAGCTGCTGATAATAGTAGCAGACTCTGTCCAGAAATCAAATGGAGATTATCAAGGACTTAGATAGAGTGGATATGGAGTGGGCGTTTCAATCTGTGAGGAGGAGAGCAACTCTAACTCTTCAATATAAGATAGTCACTCGGAAATCCAATCAGGAATTCAGAAGAAACTTTACCCATGAGAGTGATGAGAATGTGGAATTCAGTGCCACATAGAGCGGTTGAAGCAAATAGTTCAGGGTACACTGAAGGAGAAGCTGGAAAGCTACAAGAAGGAGAGGAAGTAAAGCAATATACCAATAGACTTAGCTGAGGAAAGACGGGAAGTAGCTCATTTGGAGCATAAAAGTTGACATGAACTGGTTGGGCCAAATGGCCTGTTTCAGTACAGATAGTAGTGGCAAATTGATGTTTTTATGATTGAACAACAGTAGACAGTAGTACTTCACCTCCACTCACAGGAAACAATAATTAGCCCTGGGATCTCTGGGCTTTTTTGAGACATAGGGGAGCAGGCTAAAATTTCCAAATGACAAAGCTTGTAAGTGTGGTATACAGAGAGAAGGATAGCAATTGACTGCAAGATATTGATAGGTTGGCTGACAAGTAGCAAATGAACTTAATACAGTGGTGGGTGCAGTGATATACTTTGGTAGAAAGAAAAAGGAGAGAATTTATAGAGGTTTACAAAATTATGAGGGGTATAGACAGAGTAAATGCGAGTAGGCTCTTTCCACCTATATTAGGAAAGATAAGTACAGGAGGACATGGCTTTAGGGTGAAAGGAGGAACATTAAGGGAACTTCTTCACTCAGAGTGGTGGGAGTGTGGAATGGGCTGCCATCTGATGTGGTAAATGCGGACTCACTCTTAAGTTTTAAGAATAACTTGGATAGATACATGGATGGGAGAGGTCTAGAGGGTTATGGACTGGGTGCAGGTCAATGGGACTAGTGGAATAAAGTTTCGGCACAGACTAGAAGGGCCAAATGGCCTGTTTTCTGTGCTCTAGTGTTCCATAGTTCTATAGAAAGTAATGACCTAATAGTACCATTCATTAAGATGTGCAGTTTGATAATGTATCTGATAAGGCACTGGAATGTGAATGTACATGTGCGTGCATAATTCCTTGAAAGTGAAAGGGCTCATTGAGAGATGGTTAATGAAGTCTCAGGATTTTGGCATTCATAAATAGCGACAGAGAATTCAAACACCAGGAAATTATGGAGAACCTGCACAAAACACTGGTTAGGCACAGAAAGGAAGGTGCCTCCAGTTCTGGTTATCACAGCTTAGGAAGGTTATGAAGGTCCTGGAAAAAGTATAAAAAATATTTCATAGAATACTTCTACTTTTGAGGGATTTCAGTTACAACGTTAGAATGGAGAATGGATTTGTGCTGCTTGGAAAAAGAAGGTTCAGAGAAGGTTTGATAGAGATGTACAAGATAATAACTGGTTTTGAAAAAATAAGCAAAGGGAACCTGTCCACATTAGCAGACTAGGGGACACAGATTTGAAATGTTGGGAAAAATGTACAAGGGGATACAAGGATAAATATTTTTTTACTCCGATAGTAGTTAAGACCTGCAGGGTTCGTGGAAGCAAAACAAGTCAATGCCTCAGCAGGAAATTGGATGGGTACTTGCAAAAATAGTTTGCAGGCAAATGGTGAAAGAACGGTGAATGGGACTGACAGCAATGCACCGTCAGAGGTTGGCAGAGGCTCAGGGGATTGAGTAGCCTTCTTTAGTGCTGTAACAACAGTGCTGGAACAACTTTATTCACCAACCAGCAATCTCTATCAAAAGAACTCGCCATTCTTTTAATTGATGTCATGTGCATCAGTTCAGCCCTTGGATGTCATCCTTTACTCTGACATCATAGTCAGCAATTCCCTTCCCAAATCCTTTCATCTTCATTGCCCCTTAAATTCTCCTTACAATTCTTGGCCAAGCATTTGTTCACTTATCACAATGCATTTCTTTTTGACTCATCATTTTTTTTTAATCAAGTCTCTGCGAAGTTCTTTGGGTTTTGTTCTGTATTGAAGGTGCTATAAAAATGCAAGTTGTCATTCAAAGACTTACTTGTCTGAACAAATGACTTGGCAGTACAATGACAATATTCAGGATTGATACTTAAACATATTACCACAGAGTATGTTAAACTTAATATTTCTTACAGATTACAATAAGATATTTAAATGATTATTTACAAATCATCGTAGTCATTTCTATAAAACATTAGAAATAGCAATAACAATTAATAGCTGCATATTAAATGTGTTCTGGGACTAAATGGCTTTTGCTTTGCCTATCACAGGGGTGCAACTTCATGACGACTTATGTACACAAATGTAGGGAGGAATGGTGTGCAGATTTCTGTCACAGGGTAAGTATATCATACCTATTAAACTCTCCTCACATTCCACTCACACAGAGAAACAGCACTAGATCAAAAGGCTAAGAACATACTGCATGTCTGTGATCCTCTGATGATAACACCAATGAAGGTCTATACTACCAAACGTTTTAATTGACAAAATATAACTCCATGACATGCACACTCTTCAGATTTGATGTACAGCATCTATACAATTTAATCAATGATCTGGTGATCATTCTTCTTACAGATCATTTACCTGTCACAAGCAGATTGTGGCTAGCTCCATATCCTGTCTTGCAGATTTTCTCGAATTCTTCAACCAACCTTAGAACCTCTCTGCTGCCAATGCCAATCTGACCATGGTCATTGGCTCTGAAAATTAAGATTAACAACAAAAAAAAAATGAATAGGATCGCCATTATCTCCGCAGAAAAGTTTCTAAGTGAGTATTATTGTATAATAACCTATATGCTTGTGCACAATCTTAGTTACTTAGGAGAAAAAAGGAAAGTCATTCACTGTGACAGGCAGTGTCGAAACTCACAGCAAGAGACTTGGAATTACTAAGATAAAAGGAAAACTTCAAAATGTAGAGGGAAACAGTTACTCGACCACAAACAGCATGGCAATGAAATAAATAGATCTTGTGGTTAGTAGGTTGTAATTAAACAAATCAGATAATTATAATGTAAACTGCTGCATGATAAATAATAGTCTTTACTATCAATGAGTCATTTTATTAAGTTGTTTAACATATGCATTTGCAGGGTAGATGACAGTATATAATTTACTGAAAAATAAAAGAATAAATTTAGAAAGCTCTTGAACAAGTGGCACTAGGCATGCAATTTACAAGCCTAACCAAGTCCAGATTTGCCTCTCGTTCACACCTCATGTTTGAGTTAGGTAATGTGAAATACTGAAGAAAATATTTTTCTTTGATCACCAGACATGTACAAGGGTGCCCTGTGATCCAGTCAGGTGACAATTCTTGCTTGCATGTGTTGCTATGGCAGTGGAGAACGGGGTTTAGGTTCAGTTGCGTTGGCTGAACAGGAGGAAGTGCCATTGAATGTCATGTATTGGCACTTTCATTTGTCAAAAACATGATGAGCCTTTGCTCAGACACTTCATGCATGATACAAGTCACAGCCTTTAAATACAAATTCCTTGTCAGTTATGAACATGCCTATCAATGTAACATAGAAAAAACATAGAACCATAATAATTTACAACACAGAGGAGAGTTACTGCACCCATTTTGCTGAAAGATGAGGTGCCATTCGACTTAAGCCCAAGTTACAACTTTTAGTACGATAAGATAAGGTAAGATATCTTTATTAGTCACATGTACATCGAAACAAACAGTGAAATACAGCTTTTGCGTAGAGTGTTCTGGGGGCAGCCCGCAAGTGTCGCCACGCTTCTGGCGCCAACATAGCATGCCCACAACTTCCTAACCCATTCGTCTTTGGAATGTGGGAGGAAACCCACGTAGTCACGGGGAGAACGTACAAACTTGTTACAGACAGCGGCCAGAATTGAGCCCAGGTCGCTGGCACTGTAATAGCATTACACCAACCGCTAAACTACTGTGTCTGCCCTTCACTTCTCTTTGTTAGAGTACTTCTCTTTGTTAGGTTACAGTATTTCAAGCAAACTTTTAAAATGTGATGACGATTTTCACCTCCACCCTTTCATACAATGAGCTTACAGTGAGCTCCAGACCAACACCATTCATTAGGTGTAAAGATTTCTGCTCAACTCCCCCCCTTTTCCTTTTACCAAACACGTTAAACCCATACATCTCAATTAAGTCTCCCTTCAGACACAATTATTTCACCAACCAATCCAATCCTTCCTCAAAGCTAAGATTCTCTAATCCTAGCTACTTCCTTGAGGCTTATAAAGATGTGAACTTTTCTAGAACATAAACTTGCCCCTTTCATTGCTGGAATCAAATATCATAAGGCAATTCATTCCACTAATGAAGCGGGCAAGTTTATATTCTAGAACAACAATTGGAACTTAGTTCAGGGACTAAACAGTAAGTGCACAACTACTAAACAAATTAACAAATCAGTTTTACCAGATTCTTTGAAAAATATTGAAAAATTTATGGGACACTATTTAATAGGACTTAATTAAGCAAGATAATGCATTAGATTTATTGACTGATATACTAACTGAAACAAATGTACATTGCAGTGTAAGATGATTTTACTTCAGCTGCTTCTTACATGGAGACTGACAATTGTTGTTTTGCAAGACATTTATAGGTGGATTGATTGAGTCAACTAATTTGATTCACTGGGTTAACTGGGTTAATGTGCAGAGAAGGCTTGTATCATAAGAAACTATTACCAAGACTGTGAAGCAGAACCTGCTGATCAAAGCTTTAACAACGAGGACAAAAAAGATGAAAAAAAATGAAGTAAATTGTTTTAACTATTTTAAGTGTTATGTGAAATGTGGATAGATATGGAAATCAATCACAGTTTAGTAGATGTGAAGCTCAGGTTTGATGATAAAGATTCATTTTTGTGTTTAATGTATTTTTTCCCTCAAAAGTTTTATCAGCAGGTGTTCAACTAAGATACAACTATGGTAATCCTGAAGTTTGGATTAATTGTCCAAACAACTGCTTATGCAAGTTACAATTCAATTTACCTGGTTTGCTAACATTAACATACTCAGTAATGACACTGTAATTCAATTATTGCATTTAATGTACATTGAACTTAAAACATAGTCAAATGACAGTTTATGCTAGAAACAAAAACAGGAAATGTTCAATACACACAGCAGAATCCAAAAGAGTACAAGTAAGGACTCTTCTTCCTGAAACTCTTTCACTTTTGCAAATGGTAATCTAATTGCTGTGAACTTAGTGTTTCATATTGTATCTATAATTTACAGTGCAATTTGAAAGCTGTTTTGGGGGCTCCTTCTGTCTGTACATTTACAATATTAACATGATGTATTTTAAAGAAACTTAATACTTAACCAGGAGAATATATCTAATGAGGACCAAATCCACCACAATTCCTGAAAAAAGAGTTATACTACAAATCTGAAGTACAATTCAAAAATATTAGAAATGTTCTGAAAAATGAAACAGTAGTATTTGGTGTAGAGAAAGAATCTGTTTAAGCACTGTGTTTCATTTCAGTCATTAACCATATCTTTTAATTTCTGATAATAATCACCCTGTGTAGTTATAAATTTCCTTGAGATTTCAGAAATTAATGGATGTAATTCAAAATGTTTAGAAATTCTCATTGAGGGTCAGAAAATTTTCCAGGAAATCAAATTATGCAATCCTATTTATTCCCACGACATGCAATTGAAAACTAAAATTTCCACAGAATCATTTCCAAGTTGTTTTGCCTCAGTCAGAAAATTTGATGGGCATTTCCCGTCATGAGTCATCCTTCTGTCTCCAGTGCAATTTCCACATCAGGAAGGTATGAGATGACATCATGTCCTGGACTGAGCTCCTTTTGGGCATTGCTGTCCATGGCTGGGTACCCATTATTGGGCACTCTGGGAATAACGTAGTTCTGAACCTGCAGTGCCAATCTGGGAGATCTGCAAAGGTCTACAAACTCCCTCCATACACAAAATTTATAACCCACACACTTACACCCACATCTCCCCATACACAACACCCTGATATGTCTCTTTATCTTTCCCAATTTGCAACAACACACCGATTTCCAAACCTTTCATCTCTCTCTCACTGCTCCCCTGCCCCTCCAAAAACACGTGTCCAGCTCTCCAATCTCCCTCCCTTCCAGAAACTGTGCAGGCATCCTCCATCTGCCACTTCTGTCCTAACTTAGAAAGATAGCCATTGTCGTGATTAACCGAATCTCAATCACTTCCCCATCTCTCCTTTGCCCCACAGGATGAATGTCAGTGTCCCCAATTTCCAAAGAAGCAACACTAGTAACTCCCTGATCCCTCGCACCCCAAGAGGGCAGTAGAACATCCAAGCCATTGTTTTTGGTGAAGGAATCTGCACTGAGGTGACACACCTGTGAAAAATTGTCAAAAAAATACGAAATCAACTGCTGGCTTCCATTACTCTTTTTATTCCTTGTCATTTTCACCAATAGTAGCTAATCAATCACACTGCAGGAAGGAGTGATGTTAGTGAGAAATTAGTCAGAAGTAAAATTACTTAATCATACAGCAATTGTGAATTCTGCCAGAAGGAAAGATTGTAATACTGCTTCACTGCATCTAAATGCATTTCCGCACTTAAGCTCTTTATGTCGACATTCTGTAAATTCATTTACTCCATATCTTATTTATAATTAAGAAAAGTGCCATCACTTTTATTACATCTCTTTCCTTAGGAGGTATGTACTTTACACATGATAACGAGTTTCTGTAGTGAGCATCCCATCACATAATATAGCATCTAGCACATAAAGGTCACAAGTCAAGGTCCAGTCAGTTTATAACTGAAATGGTTTCATAACTGAGAGCCTTGTAATGAGGGTGGATTGTAATAGCATATTTTTTCATTCTGGATTTTTTTTTATATCCCAGGGTCACAAAGAGTTCAAGAACTATTGCTGCATTGACAAGAACATTCACAAAAATGCAGAGAGATATTGCTTTCTGGAACAAGGTTGCTCACTGACTCCTGCTTACAGGTTGGTTAAAAACAGTCTGTTTTAAATTTCATGGATGTTTCTATAGTGCAAGTGTGATTTGATGGACTTTGATAAACCGTACACTTGAATTCTGTTTTTAAGCTTACAAGATGCCTTATTGATAAATAAGGAAAAATCAGAGGTTAACTTGCATTGATCTTCAAGTAAAAAAAAATCACACATGAAGATTCATAATTTTCAAGAATTATCCACACTAATACAACCAGATTGCCAGTTCCTCAAATCCACAGTCATGAACAGTCTTTGTATTAATATCAGTCCTTGCTAAAGCTTAATTCTTCCCAAATTACCTTACTTTAATCAAAGGGCTGCACTTAATTTTTTTGTGAAATTCCATGTAGTTTAAATTGCTGGTGTTAAATCAAATATAACTTTAATTCTAGCAATTTGTAGAATTGTCACAAAGATGAGGATCTTTTGCCCATTAAGTCTCCATCTGTCCATGGTAGAGAAATCAGTCAATCCCATTACCAGAGGTAATTAAAGCACAGGCCCACCAGCACCAAGCCCAGTGGCCCCTAGCAAACATGGATCCATGTGAATATGACAGAACTCCTAAGGAACTGCTGGGCATGTGGCACTATAGATGAGAATAGGATTGCCAACAGTCTAATATAGTGCAGGATGTTATTTTTCCTGTAGAACCAACAGAGGCTGAAGGAGCAGGGTGGGAAATCCCCAGGGCATCCCCAACTCATTAAAAAGGGCTGGCTGATGATGTCGTTGTGCAGTTAGAAGTGTGCGTAGAACAGCGGGAGCACCATGGAGGCTGTGGATGAGCGCCACAGAGAGGATGTCTGACATCCCACCCACTGACGGTCTGGTTCTGAGGGAGTCACCCCATGTTGGCCTGGGTCCCAGCCCTGAGACCAACCGATGTCACTTTGGACCACAGACCAGATAACAGAACAACATTGGACCTGGTCCAGATCCATACTTGGCTCCAGTCCAAGAGGTGCTGTATTGGCACTCACTGGTCTGCCACTGCTACCTGGGTCATGGACTGTTGGGCACGGGTCTGTCACAATATAACACAGGCTACAGTCCTGTCACCTTATTACACTGGGTTACAGTACTGGGGGGCACAGATCTGTCACTTGCATTAACTGCAAATTGAAAGGACTCTTTTTGAGGAGTCCAAACACAAAGGGTGTATGATTCTTTGAATTGGCTATCTCCTTGGCTTCGGACAGTGGTTACTGAGTATAGCTGGGGAGAAAATCTTTCCAGCTTCCTGACTTAGGGGAATGGAAAATGTTTTGTCCTCTGACAGAAAGGCATGAACAGCTATCTTTTATCTGTTTTTAATGAAATCCTGCCTTTAGAACATAGAGCACAGAACATTACAGCACAGTACAGGCCCTTCGGCCCACAGTGTTGTGCCGACATTTTATCCTGCTCTAAGATCTATCTAACCCTTCCCTCCCACTTAGCCTCCCATTTCTCTATCATTCATGTGTCTATCTAAGAATCTCTTAAATGTCCCTAATGTACCTGCCCCCACAAGCTCTGCCGGCAGTGCGTTCCACGCACCCACCACTCTCTGTGTAAAAAAACTTACCCCTGACATCCCCCTTATACCTTCCTCCAATCACCTTAAAATTATGCCCCCTCGTGTTAGCCATCGTCGCCCTGGAAAGAGTCTGACTGTCCACTTGATCTATGCCTCTTATCATCTTGTACACCTCTATCAACTCCAAACACCAAAACAAAAAAAAGTCAGATTTCAAGAAGAACAGGATCCTGTTATGTTTTATTTTGCCTCTTCCACTCATTTAATATGATTTCATCCAATATCCACAGTTACAGAGGACAATTTGGCACATTGAGCCCATCCTGACTATTGGGTCTTCCGATTGATGTCCTGCCCACAAGTGTTCCCCACAACAAGCCCCACCTACAGTGGAGTGTGTGGGCCCTCCTGCTTGAATGCCCAGGACCCCAATAAATCTTAGTTATGAAAGCCCATTCTGGTACTGTTTCCTATATTCCAATAATTTTTATTTTATCCAATTTCCTCTTGAAAACTACAATTGAATATTCATCCACCACACTTACAGGCAATGCACTCGAGATCTGAACCACTCTCTACATTGAAAAGCTCTTCATGTCATCCCTGAACCTCTTACCAATTACTTTAAATCTGTGTCTTTGCACGAAAGGGGAGAGTTTATCTCTATATATTTTTTATTTTTCAAACTTGCCAGGATGTTGGACTCCTCGATTAAACCTCTGTACAACCTTGGCAGTTCCAAGGAGAATCACCCCAGCTTCGCAGAGCGACTGTTGCTGCTGGTAAGAAATACATGTGGGAGAGTAAAAATTAAAATGCTTAGAAGGTAGAGGCAGGGGTGTGCAAGCCAGGCAAAGCTGTCAATGTTTAGGTCATCAAGTTTGATGGTGACATGGATCTATAAGGCTCCCAGGGCAATTTCAACCTAACCTCAGGCTAAGGAAACATCCTCTCCAAACCAATTTCCATTACAATATCTTTTTTTAAAAATGAGAAGAGGGTAACTGATTATGGTGAATTGGCAGCCTTGAGAGGTTATTCTGCCAAACAGAAAGTTTGAGCTTGATGTGCCTCTTGTCCTCGTTTTCCGAAACATTCCTCCATTCTGTACAGAAAATATTACTTTAAGTCGGGTTCTTTGAAATACAGGGTAAAAAAAATAGCAGAAAATTGCTGACAAAAATAATGCTCTCATAAGGAGACTTCTATTGTGATAAACATAACCCTCCAATAATCTTGAGTTCGAATTGGTCCCAAATTAATCAACAAATCAGATTTTTTTCATTTGAAAACAGAAAATAATCAATACCGAGATAAATGCCTTAAGTATTTGAATGTTCTGTTTTGCAAATATCAATTGTTAAGCAAATAGATTTATATCTATCCACTGAAAGTATACGAAATAGTCACTGAACTTGTGCAACTACTCACAGGTCAACAGTTACACCAGCAACTGTCGGATTTCTATCATAGATATTGAAACCAATACTGTGTACAATTCTTTTTAAATGCTGCACATTCCCATCTCCTTTGGGACAACAATATTTCAACACCATTAATGGGCTCGAACAATCTGACATCACGCACAAACCAGAGAAAGATTGTTGGTATCAATGTCAAAAATCTTGGGAAATTTACCATTGTGCTCTAAAATAACAATTTTTTATGATGCAACACATTTTGCTGGCCTAGATTGAAAAAAAAAAACACGCTGTGCTTGATGCACCGTAAACTTCTGAGGTCAGTAAATAATATATTAGAGAGTTAACTGACACATAGCTGCAGGAAAAGAAGGCTGCTCTTTCCTGAGCTTCCAAAAATAAGAATGCTGAGCCAAATGCCTCGATTCTAGTATTGTAATTCAATGTCTGAGAATGGATTGAACAAATAAGAGAAGAATGATTGCGACTACTTATGTATTTTACAGATTTTCATTGGGATAGCTCCAGAATGGTGGGATGATTTTAGGCTGAAATAGATTCCTTCACTTACTAAGTGACAATGAAGTTTTATAACATTCATGCTTGGTTTGGCAATTGATCACTGATACAAGTGGTCAAAGTATTCCAGGATTCAAGCCCATTGCATTGATAGTCGGGAATTTTGTGCTAAGACAATGTCGTCAGCAAGCGCCAAAAGTTGAACATTGCCGATTCCAGTTCTCTGGCTGAACACACATGTACGTCAAAAATGTAATTAGCATGAAAGCAACTGGAATACGCCACAGAAGAGGAGAGCAGTGAATCAGCATTCTGTACTCAGGGTTGAAGCTGCAATGCTGTTGCTGCTTTAAGAAGCTGCAGTTTCAAAACCCTTACAATTAACTAGCATTTTGACATCCACTCTGCAATGGTTGCATATCCTTCTGAGAATCAGGTTTGTACAACCTTTCAAAAATATTGATGAGCATTGTACATATCTGAATTATTAGGAGCAAGTTATACAGAATTAGTCCACTCACAGTTATTCCCTGACAACAAACCAAATCATTGCATGAATCCACCGGCCTCCCCACAATTCTTCATTTGTTAATAACAAACAGTTGCATAAAATGAGAGAAAAGGGTAATGTTCATTTTTTGACCCCAGAGACAATAATCACAATCATTTGAAACCAGTGAGTTTTCACAATATTTTTGTGAATGGCAAGGAAAATTGTTCACTTCCGTATAATTCATAACCAAGCTGGTCTCAAGTGGCTGGTGGAAATTCAGAGATCTGAGGAAAATGTGAAATTGCAAGTAACATTACTAGCTACATAATTTTATGGAACTTCTGTAACTTATTGTTACTTTTTACAATTCTTCCATTACCAGGAAGATATAGACTGGGAAATTCCTGACTTATTTTAACAAATCCCGTCAAGTTAACTAATCTGTGCTTTTAAAAGGCAATAAACACAAAATTGCATGCGAGATGGCAACATACAAATTCCCAAAGTGATCAGTGAAATTGCAAATTATATTCTTAACAAAGAGTTAATTGCTCAAAATAAATAGATTTGCAAATTTGCAAAAGCAGTGTAGAAAGATATTCCAGGTAAATTCGTACAGCAACAATTTCAGGACCAATGTTTTAAAATGAATTACATTTCATTGATACCTTGAAACATATGAAGAAAGTCCAGAGTTATTAAATCATTTAATGCTGGCACATCATAACTTATACACTCAAGACTCATGCTTAGCCTTTACATTATTACACATTTGGAAAATGTCGCCCTGAGCATGGAATGCACGGGAGCTTATGTTACAAAATACTATTGTTTAACAGAATGTATGGGTAATTTTATAATATGTTACTCGGGCCCACTACATAATCATAAATTCATTTCCACTTCCTGCCCTGAAGAAAACCACAAGGTGAATGCTTGAGAATTTTCTCTTTGCAGTGACACTATATGGCGTTTTACTGTAAATGCGTTAGCTGAGCCCGGGATGGGTAGCAATGCAGAGAAGCAAGCTTTTGTTCTAATACACAGAGAACACTGTGAAGTTTAACTTGTGCAGGTACAAGAGTAATTTTACTTTGCTTCCATATTTACAAGAGGTCACACCTTTGTTATGTATGTTTTAAAAGAAATGGCTTTATCAAAGGCAGCTTCCTGACAGACCCCAGGGACAACTGCTTAGACAGTTACATGTTTGAGACATTGTGATGTGCATATATAGTCAGGGACAAGCTAAGATGAGAGCTGCAGTTGTTCTTTGAAGTACTCTACATGGACAAAACTGTCAGACATATTTTAAACTAAAGTAGTTCTGCTGGTCTTCATTGATAACATAACATAGACAATGTCACATTCATATAAAACATGTTCCCACCCACTGAAACAAATCCCACAGCTGGTTCTGACACAAGACTTACTTCCTCCACATCACCCCACATAGAAAAAAAGAGGCAGTAAATGATTGGTGGACTTTTATTCATTTTTGTATTGGTGCAAAAGAACCATAAAATTATATATACTTACAGCACAGCAGGACTATTGTTTCTATGCCAGATGTAAAAGTCGTATTCATACTAATCCCATTTCCCAGCTGCAGGTCCATGTCCATTGCAGGATATCAAATGCACATCTGGTTACTTGTTAAATATGAGGTAGATTTCTGCCTTCAATACCTTCTTCAGGCAGAGAATTCCATTTATCGATTTTAGGTGAAAAGAGAATCATGAATCTCCTCTAATCCTTCCACTGATTGCTCTAGATCTCTGCACCATGCACCCAGCCGTGTCCTCCCCTTTGTTAATTACCTCTCTGCTGGGATATTCACCCCATCCAAGCCTCTTACTTTCATACACCTCAATTAAATCTCCCATCTCCCTTCCAAAGAAAACAATCCCAATTTAGGTAATCTTTCTCCACAACTAAACGTCGGCAGCCCGACAACATTCTCATATGTCTCCTCTGTACCTTTTCTTGATCCATCGCATTTTCACGGTAGTGCGATGATCAGAACTGAACACAATATTATCTAGATGTGCCAAACTGGCATTTTGTAAACTTGTGGCATGATCTCCCTTTTATGCCTGGACCAGTTAAAAAAAAAGGTATCCCATGTGCTGCCTTGACTACTTTAACCTCCTCTCTTGATAACTTCAATGTAATCCAAAATCACTTTGTTCCTATACATTTCTCAGTGTCCACCTATATATTTGTTATTCCCTTACCTTGTTTTGCCCTCCCCAATACATTACCCATATTATGATTTTTTTTCATATTATATATATTTTAATGAAATAGAAGGGTCCCATTCAGCCTGCTGAGTCTATACTGGCTCTCAGAACAATCCTATTAGTCCCATTCCCCTCTTTGTTTCCCCATTACCTCTCACAGACACATGATCTTCCCCCTTGATTCTCCTGCCCGTCACCCACACTGAGGGTTTAATCTGGAGTAGCCAATTAACCTAACAGCAGGTTTTTGGAAGGTTGGTGAAAACCAGAGCACTACAATCACAGGGAGAACACAGAACATAGAATATTACAGCACAGTACAGGCCCTTCAGCCCATAATGTTGTGCCGACATTTTATCCTGCTCTAAAATCTATCTAACCCTTCCCTCCCACATAGCCCCCCATTTCTCTATCATTCATGTGTCTATCTAAGTGTCTCTTAAATGTCCCTAACGTATCTGCCCCCACAACCTCTGTCGGCAGTGCGTTCCACGCACCCACCACGCTCTGTGTAAAAATACTTACCCCTTGACATCCCCGTTATACCTTCATCCAATCACCTTAAAGTGATGTCCCCTCGTGTTAGCTATTGCCGCCCTGGGAAAAATTCTCTGACTGTCCACTCGATCGATGCCTCTTATCATCTTTTACACCTCTATCAAGTCCCCTCTTATCCTCCTTCTCTCCAAAAAGAAAAGCCCTAGCTCACTCAATCTATCCTCATGCTCTACAATCCAGGCAACATCCTGGTAAATCTCCTCTGCACCCTCTCTAAAGCTTCCATATCCTTGCTATAATGGGGCGAACAGAACTGAACACAATACTCCAAGTGTAGTCTGACCAGAGTTCTATAGAGCTGCAACATTACCTCGCGGCTCTTGAACTCAATACCCTGACTAATGAAAGCCAACACTCCATACGCCTTCTTAACAACCTTATCAACCTGCACGGCAACCTTGAGGAATCTATGGACGTGGACCCCAAGATCCTTCTGTTCCTCCAAACTGCTAAGAATCCTGCCATTAACCTTGTATTCTGCCTTTGAATTTGATCTCCCGAAGTGTATCACTTCACAATTATCCGGGTTGAACTCTATCTGCCACTTCTCAGCCCAGCTCTGCATTCTACGTGCAAACTCTGTACAGACAGCACCAGAGGTCAGGATTGAACTTAGGTGGCTGGAGTCGTAGGGCCACAGCACTCACCACTGTGCTGCCCAGCAGGATTGAAACTCATTTGTCAATTTGGTGCCCACCTAACCTGCCATTGATAGCTTACCGCAGTCTACGGGTTTCTACTTCACTACTAGTTTCACAGCCAGCTTCAGCTGCAGATTTCTTAGCCATGGTTTTGGATTGAGTCTGATTATTGATACATATCACAAAAAGCCCGTAGAATCCAATGGAATTCCAGTCTCACCATCCTTCCAGTTACTAAAACACCACTCAGACATTGCGCCAATTTGGATCCAATTTGCCTCTGTCCCTTGGATCACATGGACTTTTATTTTCATGATCTGTCTGCCATTTGGAACTTTGCCTTGTTAAAATTCACGGAGACCACATCAAATGAACTGGCCTCACTGATTTTTTTGAAAAGGTAATAAGGAAGATCAAACTACTTAGTTGTGACCTTCCCTTAGATCTGAGATGACTCTCCTTGATTAAATGTGCCTTTCTTAACAATGTCCCTCAGATTTTTTTCAATAATCTTCCTACTGCCTTAAATGGGATGATTAGCCTACAATTACTTGATCTATTCCCTTCTCCTCTTTTTAAGTAATACCACCATGTTAGCACACTCCGTCATCAAATACCATACCTGTAGCATGACAAAATGATGGTCAGGTTTCTGTTAGTTCCTCTTTTCCTTATCTTAATCAATAATCTACACTTACTCTGAGTTTGGTGACTTGTTTACGTTACTGCCAGTGATGCTAAGTCTTATAAACCAGAAAGCTGCTATACTGCGCTGTATAGTCCCAGTCTCGACTATTTTCCAATTGATATCAAAATGTGTGTGCATCCATGCTTGTGAATAAATGATTGTATTTGGATTGCAATGCTTATTATTGCACAGTGGTCCGTTAGAAAAAATGAACCAATGTGAATGTCAGGCTCATGTGAATAAGTGATTTCATCTATAATATCTGGCTTATGATCCACAGTCCCTGCTTGGTAAATTTAGTAGATTACTGGATATATGGAGATGGATTCCAGTGCACAGCACAGAATTTAGGAATGAAGGGAGGAAAGAAGGAGGGGGGAATCAGAAGACAAGTTAGAAAAGAGAAGATACCATAAGTGGGACTTAAGCTATACAGAAGTCTAGGGAATCCTTCTCAAATCTGGCTGCACTCAGGAATTTGTCTTCATCTTAAGTCTGGTGCAAAATGACACACAAACAGTTTTCAACCATAGTTCACACTGGGGTCAGGCAAGGTACCAAAGAGTTGCCAATAATGTTGTCTCCATCAAGTCCCCCAAATCTACAGGTAGGACCGACAAAGCAAAGTCAGCATCCTCTCCCAGGACAATATCCCTCGCATTGAGTCTCTAATTACACCCAACCAGCTCTGCTAGGCAGGTAACTTCAATCACATGCCTGACACCAGCAGCAGACATTCTACTCTGAGCTCTGTTGTGGCAGGAGATTGCCACGTGGATAGACAAAATGATATATGGATGTACTAAAAACCTCCTTGAAAAATAATGCAACATTCGTACCAATTCATGGGACCCTCTGGCCCATGACTGGTCAAAATGGAGAAGGAACATCGAGAAACTCATGTCTCTTTTGGGCGCATTTGGAAGCCCAGTGAAAATGACAGTAGAGGTGCACCCCCTTATGTACTATCCATCTGTTCATTCTGTTAAGCACATTCTGATCCACCTATGGCAGAATCTACAGATTCCACATTGGCTGACTCAGCTACCTCATTACCTCAGAACAAGAGTAGAAAAGTGTCCTGAGGGAAATGGAGGGAATGCACTGTCGACATTTTGGGTCGAGCCAGTACTGAAGAAGGGTCTCAATCCAAAACATCGACTGTCCATTTCCCTCCATAGACGCTACCTGACCTGCTGAGTTTCTCCAGCATTTTGCGTGTTGCAGTAGAAAAAGAATCATCTTCTTCTCTGAGGGAATGACAAAGAAGCAGAAGAATTGTGCTAAACCAGATCCCTTCCAGACTCGGGGACTGAGTTATGGAGGTAGGTTGAGCAGGCTAGGACTTTATTCATTGGAGTGTAAGACTGAGGGGTGATCTTACAGATGTGTATAAAATCACGAGGGGCATTGATGGAGTGAATGCACACAGACTTTTTCCCAGGTTTGGGGAATCAAGAACAAGAGAGTTCAGGTTTAAGTTGAGAGGGGAGAGATTTAATAGAAACCTGAGGGTCAAGCTATTCACTGAGAGGTTAGTCCGTTTATGGAATGAGCTGTCAGGAGAAGTGGTTGAGACAGGTACATTAACAATTAAAATACACCTGGACAGGTACATGGATAGAAAGGTTTAGAGCGATATGGGCCAAGTTCAGGCAAATGGGACTAGCTTCAATGGGCATCTTGGTCAGCATGGACCCATTGGGCTGAAGGGCCTGTTTCTGTGCTGTATGACTATCACTGGAAGCCTCAAGCTCACCCTAGCTTCGGTCTCCAGTCAGCCAGTGGTTTTAGTCCTCTGGGACACGGATAAGGGCTCTGCAGGACTCCCCTCAGTGAACTGTTGAGAGACTGGCAGAATCAATATGGAAATTTTGGATCTTCATTTTTATATCTGGCTTGAGCAAACCAAACCTGCAAACTCCTTATCTGTCTAGGTCTGATAATGGCTTCATTCCATTGTAGGCCAGTAATAATAGTAAATACAAAGTGAATTCTTTGCTTAGAATCTGGACGTAACTTGAAATGTATCACAGGATTTAAAAAGAAAAATTGTTTCGGGAAGCAGAGGAGCAGGCCTTTGGAAACAAGCTAAGTCTGGACAGTTTATAAATAAGATTTAAGTCCATCATGGAGGTCTTATTGCCTCTATGGAGTTTGATAATTCCAAGTTTTATTAAAGTTGATATGCTTGCCAAGATTTCATATTTACTTCCAAAAAAGTTAGCTAACCTGACTTTCACAATCTGAATTATATCAATTGTGTCATATCAAAAGGAGATACTTTGACCTTCAGCTGTGATGAAATGGTCCTTTTCAGATGTATTAGAATGGAGGGACTCGGCTCATAAAACAAATCATTGCTTCTGGTTGGTGTGCTTTTGTTTAGTGATTTCTTTATTCCACTAAAGTTTTCCGTCAAAGTTTTACCTGTTTTGTTAACAACATATTTAGATATCAGCATTCTGTCAAAATTATAAAAATTATGAAAAGCAGATTAAAAACAGATTTTATTTAAAAACTGGTATATTCTGCAATAATAAAATGATGATCCTTCATCAGAGTAGAATGATCTTACAATTGACTCTATATTCCTCCCACTGATTCCACTCCCTCCCTTGACACTGCCTCAGAATGAAGCAGACATCCTTTGCCTGGAGCTGAGCTTCGGACTCCATATCCATCTCTTCACAAAATCACCAGAACCCCAGCTTCTGCCCCTACCTGTGGATATCCATCAACCAAAACCCTCTAGCCTCAACATTTTCACTGCTCTATTAGATGGCAACACATCTCATGCTATGACCTCATCCAATGGTCTGTGGCTCACAATCTTTCAAACTCTCCAAAAATCTGAAAATTCTGGCCTCTTTCACACTCCCCACAATATTGGTGGCCCTCTATGTCCATCCAGTAACCAAAATCTGAACATTGTAAAATCTTCTGGCTTCTCTCCATTCTCAGTCCTCCCTCTCCTCCTTTCTCTTTAGCCAAGCATTTTATTCCCCATTAATCACTCCTTTTATACTGCCGTGGCAATTTTTGTTTAAATACACCTGTGCAAAGCACTTCAAGGCACCTTTATGAAAATTGCATTATGTAAATATACAGACTGTTATAATATCTTTCATATTCTCACGACGACTAAATGTTCTTCAGAAGTTCTCGTTTCAAAGTTCAGCCGCAATTGTATTGTTAGCAAATTTGCCAGCCAGTTGGAGGAACTCACGGGGTCGAGCAGCATCTGAGGGAGTCGACATTTCGGGTCAAAACCCTGCATCAGAAACAGGGTTACGACCCAAAACATCAACAATTTCTGTCCTCCCACAGATGCTGCTGAGTTCCTCCAGCATTTTGTGTGTTGCTCCAGATTCCAGCATCTGCAGTCTCTTGTGTCTCCAGCAGTGGCAAACAATTTGACAAAATACATGTTCAGTTTTTGATAAATTTGATGGAGGAAAAGATATTAGTTTGGAATATGGGAAGAACAATCCACATTTCTTCAGAGAGTTTCATGGAGTCATTGACGCTTATCCGAACACCTCAGATCTCATCATATAGGACTCTGGCACTCATTTACCTCATATTGTCCAAATAGAATGGTCCAAAAAATCTACAAAATAGCACAGATGTGAACTTGGGGTGGAGCTAGGAAAAAAATACCTTTAGGATAGGCAACAACCAGCCACTCATGTAATCTATTGCTGAAAAGGTTCACAATAGCACTGAGAGAGACAACTTGAGAAGAATGGTGTTATGATGAGAAATGATGATACAAGGGCTGTTTCGGCCCCCGTTTGGTACTGGGGGGGGGGGGGTGCATACAAGAACAACTGTTGCACTTCTTGTGGGTGTGTAAATTATAGAGCTTGGGGGGGTCTTCTGCATTTGCTTGGCACTTTAAATTAATGTCTGACAAATGACGACAGGAGAATTAGGATGCAGACTTTTAATGAGCAGGTACTCCTAATAGTAGAATTGCTCCCTGAGGAAGCAACAATGTACAAGTCATTGACACTTCACTAAGCTCCCCTTCATGGAACTCTGTCAACTGCCCCAACCACAATACACCTTCCCTTTAACAGATGCAGGCTAACTTCATATGTTGGTAACAATTGGTGTATTAGACATAGTATCAGAGCGTTGTACGGCTCAGAAATGGGCCTTTCGGTCCACGATGCCCACACTGACCTTTTTACCCATCTATGCTAATTCTATTTGCAGGCTGTAGGTCTATATTTGTTTATGCCTTGATTAAGTAAGTGCCTGTTGAAATGTCTCTTAAACTTTGCGATTGTATCTGACTCCACCACCTTCTCTGGCAGAGATTTCCAAATATCATCCACTCTCTATGTGAACTTTCCCCTCAAATCACCTTTAAAACATCTGCCTCTCACCTTAAACCTTTGTCTTCTTGTTTTTGATGCCCCTACCACAGGGGAAAAAAATTTCCGACCATCTATCCTGCTAATAATTTTGTCTATCAGGTCGCCTCTCAATCTCCTTAACTCCAGGGAAAACAACCCCAACCAATCCAATCTCACCCCATTATTAAAGTCCTCCAATTCAGGCAACATTCTGGTGAATCTCCTCCTACAGTGAGCCACATCCTTCTGATCGTGTGTCGACCAGAACTGCAACGATACTCCACCTGTGGGCTAACCAGTGCTTTGTAACGTTGCAGCATTACACCTCAACTTGTATTCTCTGCCCCAAACCTGTGAAGTTAAAGCTACCCTATGCCTTCTTCACCACCTTATCTACTGTCAGGTAACTATGGACATGAACCCCAAGGTCCCTCTGTTCATCAACATTCCTTTATGCCCTTCTATTTACTGTAGATGTCCTACTCATAGTTGACTTTCCAAAAAGTCACCTTGCACTTGTTGGAATTAAATTCCATCTACCAATGGTTTGCCGAGCTTTTCAAATTATTTATATCCTGTTGCAGCCTTGGACAACATCACCTACTTTTGGGTCATCTGCAAGCTCACTAATAATACCTTCTATATTCACATCCAAGTATTTAATACATAATCACAAACAACAAGCATTCGACCACAAGTCACAGGCTTCCAATCAGCAAAGCATCCTTTATCCACACTCTCCATCTATCACCAAACAAGCCTATTTTATATCCAATTAAGGAAACAAAGGACTGCAGATGCTGGAATCTAGATGAAAAACACGATGATGCTGGAGGAACTCAGCAGGCCAGGCAGCATCCGTGGAGAAAAGCAGGCAGTCAACGTTTCGGGTCAGGACCCTTCCTCAGGACTGGTCCTACAGTTGAATCCAGTTAGCCAGTTTGCATTGGATCCCACATACTTTAACCTTCTGGACTGGCCTACCATGTGGGACCTAGTCAAATAACAAACTCCATATAGACAATGTTTTTTACCCTGCCTTTATCAATCTCCTTCATTATAACCTCAAAAACCTGAATCAAATTAATAAGGCAGAATTGCCCCTATACAAACCCATGCTGACTATCCCAGATCAGCCCGTCTTTCCAAGTGCATGAAATCCTTTCCTTTTGGATTTTCTCCAATCATTTCCCTTCCACTGATGTAAGGCTCACCTGCCTGTAGGTACCTGACTAATCCTCGCTGCCCATTCTTAAATAAAGAAACAACATCAGCTGCCCTCGAGTCTTCCGGCACCTCACCTGTGCATAATCAAGATGTAAAAATCTCTGTCAAGTCCCCAGCTATCTCCTCCCTTGCTTCCCATTGCCACTTGGGGTTGATCTCATCCAACCCTGGAGATTCATCAACTCTTATGCCTTCCATGACATCTAACACTCCCTCCTCCTTAATACTAACCTGTTCCACATTACCCATATCCCTGAATGCACCACCTTCTGCATCTTTCCCATTGGCAAATACAGATGAGAAGTATTCATTAAGGACATTTCCACATCACCTATCTCCACACTTAGACTACCCCTTTGGACCCTAAGGGGACCCACTCTTTCTCTGGGCATCCTCTTGCCCCTGACATACTTGTGGAATGTCTTGGGATTCTTTAACCTCACTTGCCAAGATTAATTCATGCAGAAGCATTTCCCAAAAAACAACATGGTTACCTCTGTTTGAATGCAACGAATACGAGCAGGAGCATCCAGAACAGAGTCAGCATGCTGCGTGCTTTCCACTGAATGGCCATGGGTTCACCTCGTATTCCCAGGTCTGTTTTTGGAAGCTATTGAATCTAACCCGCTTATCGTTTGCATTCTTGAAAAGTTGGTGGCTATAGGTGTTAAGACCCGTTTAGAGGTCTGAGCAGGATAAACGCGCACAAACACAAACATAAAAAAGGTTGCCATCTTCTGATTTCTCCTGTGCACTGTTGTGTAAAATCACTAATAATCTTCACAGTCTTGTTTACAATTTTGCAGTACCTAGTAGATAGATAATATGCTCTTTCCATCCACTTTTCCTGCTTATCTATCCCACACAAGGTTACTTTTGGCCGGGGAATGTAGCAGATGGCAAACTGCAGGAGACTTTGCTTGGATTTCACTGGGGAAGTCGCATTTAGATAAAAATCTTCTATCTGACAATGCAGACAGAGGAATGCCTAGAGGCATTTGGTATCATTAGTATCATGCTCTGCTGGCCATAAAGTTGTGTTTGATATTGTTTGAGACCATTCCTGTGAATGCTACCGGAGGGGTTTGGATTATCACAGGCAACTATTAATATGAAGAAAATTTGAGCAGAGTGTTGCTCACCAATATCACGGAGAGAGGCAGCAAATTACTTTTGCACAGTACCTGCATGGATGCACTTGAGGCACAGTTCAATTCAATATTCTCAGTTGTTTTTTTAAATAAACTCTAAACAGAAAATTATAAAATGCAAGTAGTAGAGATGGGCTGGAACGAGACAGTCTTAAGAGGTAGACCGAGTTTAAGGACTAGGAGCATAAAGATGCCACAATTCCAGTGAAGAAATTCACTTTTCATCTTTAATGTTATTTCTACCTCTGAATGAAAATGGTAAGATTGAATGAGTCACCTTCTAGGAGATCTGTAGCAGACTTTGGATTCAGAAGACCCAAAAAACTTCCTGTCATCCCACTGACGGCATGTTTAACTTGCTTATTAGTGAAAGTGCACTGAAATTTGTCTAAGGTTGTAGGATTGAAGTGAAGAAACTGCAGAGAGTAGTGGACTCAGCCCAATACATCACGGGCACATCCCTCCCCACCATCGGTAGTATCTACAGGAGGTGCTGCCACAAGAAGGCAACATCGATCATCAAAGATCCCCACCAGTTGAGCCATGCCTTCTTCCTGTAACTACCATTGGGCAGGAGGTACAGAAGCCTGAAGTCCCACACCACAAGGACAGCTACTTCCCTTCACCATTTAGTTCCTAAACCAACTGGCACAACCCTAATCACTGGAGTTGAGCAACACTATAATCACTTTGATCATTTTGCACTAAAATTGACTTTGTATTTTATTGTTCTAATTCTCTTCTTGCTTGTAAAATTGTGAACAATTTATGTTTAATTTAGGTTTTTTTTTGTGAACGCTGCTTATTTGTGCCTGTGATGCTGCTGCAAGTAAGTTTTTCATTGCACCTGTGCATACACGTACTTGTGCATATGACAATAAACTCGACTTTGACTTTAATTTTAATGTTTTATTTGCATATCATTATAAGTAGAAGTAATCACATCACAGAACAATAGCAAGCTGGATTTGAAGTGGTATGATATAAAAAAATTAAATCTTGTGGGTAATATTCCAAGTACAGACTTGTAGTTGGGAAGAGCTGATTGGTGATTACCCCTGGAGTTGTCCCGGTCCACACAGATCAACTACGCTTTGTGGTTGGACATGGGGAAAGAGAATATACTACAGCTGAAAAAACTGAACACCCGATTTTTTTAAAACATTTTTTTCCCTCTAATTAAATCTCACATTTCTGGTCTCATTTTAGTAGAAATTCCATCCCACTTTTCACGTTCCTTTGTTCAGAAGTCTGTGAAAGTACTTGAAGCATAAAATTTGTGAGGCGAAGGGGAAAGGGCAAGTTTCTTAAGCCACCAGAATAATGGGTCCAATGGCATTATCATTCCGCTGTTATAGTCAACTCATCAACTAAGGTTTGCTTTTACTAAATTTATGCTAACTGGCTTTGATTAGCATGGGGCTTTCTAAAGTACCTCTAATTCCATTTTAAACTGAGATTGACGGACCTCAAGTACGATAAAGATGGACCCTTGATCTCACAATCTACCTCATCGTGGCCCTTGCACCTTATTGTCTGTCTGCACTGCACCTTCTCTGTAACTGTAACACTGTATTCTGCATTCTGTTATCGCTATTCCCTTTGTAGTATACCTTGATGATCTGTATGGATGGCATACAAAATAAAGTTTTTCACTGTATCTCAGTACATGTGACAATAATAAACCAATTACCAATTCCTCCAAATCCCTCGCCCAACAAGAACTTTCCCTTCCTTCAGTTTTGATGACTTACACATCTGACTCCTATTGTTACATTATCACTGGCTGGTTCTTCTGCTGTTAAGTCCCTATCTTCTGGAATTCCCTCAGTAACCTCTCCACCATCTTTGAACAACATTAACCTCTGCCTTCCTGTAAGGTTTTGACCACCTTTCCAATTTTCTCAACTTCCATGAAGTGATTTGCCAGATATTTCCCTGTGTTTTTGTCATTAAGTAACTGTTTCTTTCAAAATCATTGGAACAGAGAAAGGCAAGGTGGAATCTGACTGAGGAGTCGACATTTTGTTAAAAGATGTTGAGAAGATAATAAAAGAAGTGCTTGAACTACTCAGTAGCATCTGTGGAGAGGGAGTCTACATTCCAGATCACTGTTTCTTCATCAGAGCGAGAGCATTAAATGGCTCCACTGGTGGAAAATTAATAAAAAGATTTTACTGCAAGAACGCAAGTAGCCAGAGGATGTTGGAAGAAAGCATATGTGTAAGATACAGAGAAAAAAAAATTCTTTCAGCCTGCAGTCAATTAGAACTTATAATTCTTTTTAGAACAAATAGAATTAGTAAATATAAAAGAAGGCTGTGGTGAAAGAGTTGGGACATGCAATTAAAATAGCTTAATTTCAGGGTTTTATCTTCAGTATTGGCATGCCATACCAGAAGGATTCTTCCCATGCTGAAAATCCCAATTGCGTAAAATATTCACCTGTGTTCACCTGCTGCAATTTCAATCCATTTATTTTATCACCTCAAAAGAAGCAGGAGTTAAATTTATAGCTGAATGATTCTAGGAGTCATACACTACGGTTCAGTTCTATTTGCATACCACTATGAGATTCTGAACAACCAGACAGTGGAGCAGTTACATAGACAAATACCAGGGGAAACTAGTCACAAATGATTACCGTCAGCAAGGAAAAAAGGAATCTTCATCTATGTCTAATAAGAATTAAGTATTTGGTTCACAATGTCATTTTGAATCAAAAGACTAGTACATTACCACACGTGAAGGCACGGAAGCTTAAGGCCAAGGAGATTCAGTCCCAGCGCAAACTGTTATCTCAGAAGAGTGAAAAATGTTATTGGGTGAGGAAATTGGATTTTGTGAATGAACAGAGGCACATTTATGAACTGTAAAGCAATGTTTTTCAATCGTTGAGATTGAGTCATAGAGTATTACAGCACGAAAACGAGCCCTTCAACCCAACTGGTCCATGCCAACCAAGATTCCCATCTAAGCTTGTGTCACTTGCCCCTGGTTGGCCCATATCCCACTAAATCTTTCCTATCAATCGTTGGGATACTTAAAGTATTTCCACATTCAACTGGTCCCAACTGGAAGCTGTGCTGCTATTGGTTAGGACAGCATTTATTGTCCTTCCCTAATTATTCCCAAAAGGAGTTGCTCGCTCAGCCATTTTAGAGGACTGAGGGACTTGGGGTTTGATCCTGACCTCAAGTGAAGTCCATGCAGAGTTTGCCCATTCTGTGACCATGTGGGTGTTTGAGTTTCCTCTCACATCCCAAAGACGTGCTGGTGAGTTAACTGGCTACTGTAAATTATTCCTTGGCACAGGTTCATGGCAAAAAGAATGAAAGGGAAGTTGATGGGCACGTGTGTGAGAGAACAAGTTGCAGGGATACAGGGAAAAAAGGAATGGGGGAAACGGGGCTATAGGGATTGCTCCCGAGAACTAACATGGGCCCAATGGGCTGAATAAAGTTCTGCATCATTATAAGATAACTGTAAATCTTGATGCTATTGGTCTAAGACTGGGTTCAGGGTATTTAAACCAGATGGGCTTTTATGACAATCCAGTCACCTTTGACACAAAAGTTTTATTCCATGTTTACTTAATTACTGAAATTTAAAGCAGCAACTTGCCATGGCAGGATTCATGTATGCGGATCAAAAATCTGGGTCTCTGGATACGAGACTAATAACTTTGCTGTTATGTTACCATGTCCTTAATGGGTGAATCTTTAACAGTGGCTTCCCTTCACATGCACAATCAACATACCCCATTAATAGTCATACATTTGAATGCACAAGATTTTGTGGCACAAAACATAATAAAATTTCTAAATGTCGATGAGGAGTTAAAGGATAAGTCGTTAAATTTTATCCTTGGTCAACAACGTGCAACGCACAACAAATCTCACTGGCATAGTTGTTTACTGGCTCTGAAATTCATTCCACCAACTTCAATAGAATGAATTTTGGAGCCCAAATACAATGTACTGCTAACAGTACAGCAAGGTTCGTGCTAATGATCAGGGATGAATTTTTAAGTAGCAGCATCTTATAATAATACATGAAGCAACAAGGTGACAGAGAAAATGTTACAGGAAGCAAAGTGTGAACACTCTAATATTGCAGCTCCCATAGGGAATGTTGAAGCCATTTGAAATGAAGCGAACAGCCAATAAGAATTTTAATGTATTGCAGGTTACCAGCAGGTCTTCCTGGGTTTCACTCACAGGAAATCAGAGGCTCTCATTTTTATGCATAGGGTGACATTATAGTATAACGGCGTGAATTTTGCTGTTTATTCCCTTGATATATTTTAGGTGCTGAAGTGAATTTGGGTTAAAAAATGAATAGTAACAGATAGGGAGAGAAGATACACAAGGATGAACACTAACTGAAATTAATTAAAAATCATGTAGAACTGAAGATTTGGGTATTTCATAACTCCATTTATAACACAAGAAGATTGTTATGAAAAGAAAGAAATCTTGTTCTTTAATGACCGCTATAACTGCACAGTTAAGAAGCTTATATTGGAACTTTGGCTGTGTGAAGTCAGCAATTTGCTGTAGGATGTTACTCCCTCGAATAAGGAGCCTGAATGGACAGTCTCAAAATGGTGCTAGTTGTGAATTACCAAGCACAAGGCTTACTTATGTCAAGTACTGGTTGAAAGGGAAAATGGTTCTAAGACAATGTGATAATGATAACACTTCTTAAAAAAAATACTGGCAATTATTATGGTAAATAATGAGTTTCTAACTGAACGTCTATATTATTTCATTTTCAAGCCATTTACACTTAAAATGTCAAAGAAGCACAAAAAAAAGAATAGTAAATGTTAAATATATTCTTCAGTGCTTCTTAGCATTAATTCAAATGTCCACAGCACTGAATGAAACAAGCAAATCCCTTTTACCACCTTCAGCCTTGTGCAGGCAAAATGAGATAACCTTGACATTTCACCTCTTAATGTTCTTATTTCATGCACTCACAATTTAGAACTGTGAAGAGGTTCAATTGCCACCTTAGTGACTCAAATGCATTGTGCATAGTCTACAGGGATAGTCCTCGGGCATCCACTGTCTGAACGATGTGTAGACTGTGTTTTTAATCACAGTTGGTACGCTTGTCTGGCTAGTAACAAGACCGGCACAGTGACCCAGTCCCAGAGCTTTCTTTACACTCACTCCTCTTGTTCCCTGCTGCCAGCTCTGAGTGAAAAGGTGTTAATGTCTGACTTCAGGATATGTCAGAACACACTTACAAGTGTCTGGAGATGAGTTCTCCTGATCTTGGGGAAGAAATACTGCATAGTTAAGGTTTTGTATTAAGTAATAAATGCATATAATTTAAGAAAACATTTCAGAAAAGTGACTAAAGTATTTTGCAGAAACAAAGGTTGGTTTAAATTAATAATAGTTGCAAATGCAATACGATTTTTGTCACTGTCACATAGCTATATTCAGTAACAGTCTTCACACATATAATCAGTATAGGTCTTAACATATTTTGCATTCATGCTTCCATCTTTAGATGGGATAGCACAGTGGTGTAATGGTTCATGCTGCTGTAGCACATCTTCAGTGGAGACGCAAGAGATTCTGAAGATGCTGGAATGTGGAGCAACGCACACAAAATGCTGGAGGAACTCAGCAGGTCAGGCAGCATTGATGGAGGGAAATAAACAGTCGACATTTTGGTTCGGTTTATTTCCCTCGACTGTTGATTCCCCTCCATAGATGCTGCCTTGCTGCCTGACCCGCTGAGTTCCTACAGCATTTTGTGTGTGTGACATCTCCAGTGGCCCTGGTTCAATCCTGACCTCCAGTGTGGCCGAATGCACGTTCTGTCTGGGACTGGGTGGCTGATCCCCCAAGGGCTCCCGTTTCCTCCCACATCTTAAAGATGCGCAAGTTGGTAGGCCAACTGCCTAATATAAATTGTCCTTTGTGTAGGATGGTGATAGGAGAGTCAAGTGAAGTTGACTGGCAGGGAAATGGGATTGATGAGATTGCTCTGAGCTGACACAAACTCAATGAGCTAAATGGCCTCTTCCTATGTAATGAGATTATATGAGGAATAAGAAAATCTGATTTTTTTTTGTACTTATCTTTGCTAATTACAGAGAACATTCATCTTTCCAGCTGATAATAAGTAAGCCATCTTTCATCACTGGTTATCCTGATTAATGTTACACTCAAAAAGTTTTTCATCAGATAAATAAATAGACAAGCCTAATTGTAATATCTTTCAGCACATTAAAATAAAGGCTTACATTGGCACTTTCATCATATCATTTACTGCAGTTGAAAAGACAAACTTGCATTTCTATAATGTTTTTTGCATCTTTGAGAAGCCCTTAAGGACATTTATAACAATTCAGTTCAATTCAACTAATCAAACACTGTAGTAACTGTAAGAATCCAGGAAATCCTGCAGCCAATTTGTGCACAATGATGTCCCACAAAAGAATATCGAGACAATGACCCAATAATCTGTTTCCATGGTGAGTAAGAGAGAAAGAAGTTGACTAGAGAAAGGGGTTGCTCTGTGAGCCAGCACAGACTGGGATGAAATGACCTCACATCTTCTAAGGAATAAGTCAGCTGGTCATTTTCCAAATAATTTCAGTGCATCTGAGAAGGTGGACAGAGTCTTGATTTAGCACCTCGTCTGAATAATGGCACCTCACCTCCAAAGTAGGAGCTTCAACTGGAATTTTATGGTCAAATCTATGAAGCTTATCTTGACTCCACAACATCTGAGGCAAATGCAAGGCTACTACCAATTGATCCATAGATGGCAAGTGGGTATATCAATACAGTCACAGGTAGCAGATGTGTTGATAACTTCCACAATTACGCAGAATTGCCACTGGTATTAATGTCAAAGGTGCTTTTTTTTTATGCTTGCCATTTCTAGAGCAATTGTAAACAGGTTTAAAAAGTCCAGCAACCAAAGGACTTCTAATCCATTTGAACCCAGTTCACTGGAGCCATGAGATGGCAGTTCTAGTGCCTGTGTCAATGTGATTCCAATCGTTAAAAATTCTTCACATTATTGTGATCAAATAGTTGAGTGTTAATGTCAATCCACTGGCCATTTTCATCTATTCAGTCAGCCCACAAAGAATAATATCCCACTGAAAATTCTCACTCCAGCCTCCTCTCACACCAGTCCAGCACTGCAAAGATGATTGCAAGCATGCTCATAACTTCAGGTGTTTAGACAAGATAAGATCTTTATTAGTCACATGTACATCGAAACGCACAGTGAAATGCATCTTTTGCATAGTGATTTTTGGGGGGCAGCCCGCAAGTGTCGCCACGCTTCCGGCGCCAACATAGCATGCCCACAACTTCCTAACCCGTATGTCTTTGGAATGTGGGAGGAATCCGGAGCCCCCGGAGGAAACCCACGCAGACACGGGGAGAACGTACAAACTCCTTACAGACAATGGCTGGATTTGAACCCGGGTCGCTGGCGCTGTAAAGCATTGTGCTAACCACTATGCTATCGTGCCGTCTTGACATTAAACTTCTACCATCTACGTCTGCTCTTTCCATCTCCATTTCCATTATTACCCTACCTCCTTACACCTGATGACACCCACATGATTTTTATCAGAATCAGATTTATCATCACTGACAATTGAAGTGAAACTTGTTTTGTGGCAGCAGTACAGTGCAGTTTAACTCTGTCTCCTCTAAAGCACTCGTACCAATTTACTTTTTTCACTAAACTTTTGATTATATATCAAATAACTTTTTAAATGAAGAGAGAAACAAATAGTATTTAACATCAAAATCCTTTCACCAGCACTCACGATCAATGATCATTGACCAGAAACATTAACTTTCCCCACAATTGCTGCCTGACCTTTGTGTATTTCCAGCATATTTAATTTTTATTTTATAGTTCCAATATAAGATAAGATTTCTTTATTAGTCTCATGTACATCGAAACACACAGTGAAATGCATCTTTTTGCATAGTGTCTGTGGGGGGCAGCCCGCAAGTATCGCCACGCTTCCGGCGCCAACATGGCATGCACACTACTTCCTAACCTGTACGTCTTTTGGAATGTGGGAAGAAACCTGAGCACCTGGAGGAAACCCATGCAGACATGGAATTGAACCCGGGTCCCTGGCGCTGTAATAGCATTACGCTAACCGCTACACTACCGTATATGACTTGACCCAAATATTGCCATGCCCTCTGGGAAAGCCCCTTTGAATGTTTCACTTAATTGACCAATACTGTGGGGTTGAGCGAGAGATGTGCGGTTATTGATTACATTATAGAAACTGCAGGGAATAGGCTCCAGGATGTAACAGGGAAATGAAGAAGAAAAGGTTCACAAAAGACTGAGAGAGCTGCATAGCATCAGAGGAAGAAATGGTATGGTTTGGGTCGTAGACAAAGAGAGGCTGTGAGGCAAACTAGTCCAGTGTTTTTGTGCATGAACACAAGTACACAAGGCACATTAAAGATCAGCACTCTGCTGCAGTTGCCACATTGGCCTCATTAACCACCTCAGAACCCACAAAATTGGCAGGGAAGCAAGTCATCCTTAATCCCGAGAAGTAAAAGAAGAGAAATTAGGCTGGGAAGCAGCAGGCACAATTTGCGATGCAAGATTAAAATGTTATAGAAATAGTGGAGACTTGGCTAAGTGAAAGGGCAGGACAGGGTGCTAAATATTTCTGAACAAGGGATGTTCAGAAAAGATACCAAAGAGGGGAAAGGAATTAAGAGGCCCTACTGATTACAGAGAATATTGTAGAACAAGAGAGAGAATACACTTGCATAGCAGCACCCTTAAAGAACAGGTTTTCTGAGGGCTCTGTTCTTCACCAGCCTATCCAGGTTCCTCTGAGCCCCGGGAGCATTCGTATACTTAAACGCATTCCCACACCGCCACCCCCCCCCCCACCCCACCAACCTCAATCTTTAATATTTACAGCATTCATTCATTCTTTGTTTTAAAGAGATGGCAATGAAGATCACAACTGCCAAGTTACATTGTACTAATTGCAGGAAACACCAAGCTGAAACTAATAATGTCAGTTTCAATCCGGTGTTATGTACAGAGCAACAACAATGCTTTTCTATGATCCTTGTATTCAAATTTCTCGTTAATCATGTGACTCACAAAAGTAGCTTTCGGATAACTCCCAAAGCTGGTGCAACACCAAAAAACAGAGCAACTTCCAGGCAAAAAGCTTTGATCCTCCTTGGGTTCCACCAGAGAAAACAGAAAGACCATTACATTTTGGAAAGAATCTAAGAAATCCAATGCTAATTAGAGAAAGGAGTAGTAATGCCAAAATTAATGGTCAGGAGACTTCAATTATGAAGATATTAGGAGAACAAAGGAGAAGTGCAGTTAAATTGATGGAATTCCCAAAATGAATACAGGACTCCTTCCACAAGCAACATATTAATAGGGCAAAAGGGGTTGAGAAGTTATTAGAGTTAATTATAAATAATCAAACAGAACAATCATGACTGAATGCAGGTAAGGACTTTGAAGTTACTGGCCACAACAGAAGGCTTAGAATTCAACCAGAGAAGAAAAACCTTAGTATGAAAAAAAACACCAGATTGATTTAGGTTGGAATTTAAGAAGATGGTGTGGTGCTTCTGAGAGGATTATCAATCTGCAGATGATCGAAAAAATGGCCTTTAATAAATGAAACACATCAGTGTTCACCAAAGAAAGGATATCGAAGGGGAGACAAGTCCTGGAGTAGTTGGAAATGGAATAAGTCATGTAATGACGGATAAAAGAAAAATTATAATTTTACTTAAAATTAGCTAAATGAAGATAAAACAATATAACCTAGCAGAATATAACCAAAACTTTTTATGTTATTGAAAGAGTAATTGAAAGAATTAATTGCATTTTAATATATGATGTGTACTCGTCTTGTTTAAAACAAATATTGATGTAGCTAATCCAAGTAATAGCAGTCCTGATAGCTTATAAGTGTTAAGATAAAATGACCAAATTATACACTGAGTGCATAGTTAGAAGCTTTAGCTTTTGTAACCAGAACATTAGAAAATAAAGAGGATGTTACACTATAGCTACGCAACGGCCTGGTCAGAGCATATCTGGGATACTGCTTAGAAGTGCATATCAGGTTAAGATTACTTTTTGGACTGAGTGGGTAACTTTTCATACACTAATATATTAGACATCATCTTTATTGAGAGTTTACAGAGGAAATGCTTGGTGAACACATAGTCAGGCTGAAGGCATTGGCAAATAGGTGCAACTTTGAGATCTTTTCAGATCAAGTATTGTGGGATCACTGAGTGTGTGGACTGCCAAAGGAGAGAATTCATCAAAACTGTTTGATATGTTGGATTTAAAATTTGAGAAAGCATGTAGAATAGATGTAGTGTGGAAATGGTACCTAAAACCATGAGTTAGTTTTAATCAGCATACAATTCTGAAATGCATCTAGGGAATAAGTACAGAGAGATGGTGCTCAGCACATCACTGAAACCAGCCTTCCCTCCATGGATTCTGTCTGCACTCCTCGCTGCCTCAGTAAAGCAGCCAACATAATCAAAGACCCCACCCACCCTGGACATTCTCTCTTCTCCCCTCTCCTATCGGGCAGAAGATACAAAAGCCTGAAAGCCCGTACCACCAGGCTCAAGGACAGCTTCTATCCCGCTGTTATAAGACTATTGAACGGTTCCCTAGTACGATAAAATAGACTCTTGACCTCACAATCTACCTCGTTGTGACCTTGCACCTTATTGTCTACTGCACTACACTTTCTCTGTAGCTGTGACATTTTATTCTAGAATATAGAACAGCACAGCACAGAACAGGCCCTTCAGCCCACAATGTTGTACTGACATTGCTATTCCCTCCTACCTACAGAATGTCCATATCCCTCCATTTTCCTCTCATCCATGTGCCTATCCAAGCCCCTCTTAAAAGCCCCCAGTGAATTTGCCTCCACCACCCTATCAGGCAATGCATTCCAGGCATCCACCACTCACTGAGTAAAAAATTTGCCCCTCATGTCTCTTCTGAACCTACTCCCTCTTACCTTAAATGCATGTCCTCTGGTATTGGATCGCTCAATAATGGAAAAAGATATTGTTTGTCTACCCTATCTATGTCCATCATAATTTTTATACGCTTCCAACGGATCACCCCTCAGCCTCCGCTGCTCCCGAGAAAAGAGCCCAAGTTTGTCCAGCCTCTCCTGATAACACATGCCCTCTAATCCAGGCAGCATCCCAGTAAACCTCCTCTGTACCCTCTCTAAAGCCTCAACATCCTTCCTATAGTGACGTGACCAGAATTGCATGCAATAATTCTGCATTCTGTATTGTTTTACATTGTACTACCTCAATGCACTGTGTAATGAATTGATCTGTACAATCGGTATGCAAGGCAAGTTTTTCCACTGTACCTCGGCACAAATGAAAATAATAAAACAATTCCAATTCTAACTTGCAGCCTACTTACCTTTTGCATTTACCTGACCCACAAAAAAAAGCCAAGGAGGTTCAGCATGAAAGTAGGTCACACAAGTGCAAAAGGGCAAGGAGGCTGCAGGTCAGGTGTGGGGGCAAAGAGGCCTTACCGTGGATATTATTGAAAACAACTGGCCTCAGAATGCCTGTTCAAGATTACCAGGTGCCACAATCGTCACAAAGTGGGACAAACATTTTGGAGTCAGTCTCAGAGTTTGCTGAATCTTGGTAGCCACAAGTACGTGAAGAAAGTAACTGCCAGTACAGATGATAGCCCCTGTTACCCTCAGAGAAAAGGAAGCAATAGTATGAGACGGTGTTTCTGAGGAACCGTACATAATGTGGAATCAGATAAAGACGAAGTGGAATTGGGAGAGCTAAACAGTACCTGAAGAGGGTGTTACGTACCAGCGACAATAGAAACACACCGATTCACGCATAAGTGTTAGAAACTATTTTATTAATAACTACTTATGATAATAAGAAAATTAAAAACGTTAGATATCAAGCATTAACCCCAAAACTAAACTCAAAGTGTGTGTGTGTGGCAAATTCCCAAACTCCAAGTCTAAGAATAGTTCTCAAAGTTCAGTTCAGCAAGTCATAAGGTGAAACGTGAGCAAAGGCTTTTGCAAAACCACCGTTGACTGAAGAGAAAATGTAGAGAGAATATAGAGAGAGTTTATGAAATCCACATGTTCCACGATGGAACCCACATGACACCTCAATCACTGATGATCTCCTTTGCTTTGTTCCGAAGTATCTGCCATCCCGAAGGCATTCGATACGTGGCTGCCCACAGAAATACCTGTTTCCCACTACAGGTTATCGACAAAGTGGACTCCACTTGTTTGCTTCAAAAATCCATACATGGATTGTATGTGACAGACATTGCAATCTTCTTGCTGTCTTGATGACACCACACACACACACACTTACTACTCTACTGTCCAGGTGCCTTAAAGGGACATTCACCAAATAGCAACCTGGCTTGTAACAAGGGTAATAACGTCTCTACCATTAAGACCACCTTAATGACCGAAGAAATAACTCTTAAGTACATGCATTGACGCTGAAGTAGGTTGGTCTATCATAGGACGGGACGTCCATCTGAAATATCTCAACTACTTCAGTTGAGATGGAGAAAAATGGGGAGAAGAGTCCAAGTTCTGAGGGAGTGAACCCATTGGGTTGTGAATGTGGACGAGCCATGAGAGTGCGCAGAAACCATGGGCACAAACTGGATTGAGTCACATGGAAGGCATCAAAAAGTCTTCAGCAAGTAGACATTGGCAGACTAACTTACAGGCTGTAGCCCCCAGAGAAAGTGACAGAAAAAAGGAATTCACTGGTTAGTACATAAATGGCTGGAAGATCAAGAGAGAGTTTAATCAAGGATGAGCATAGTGAATATAGTCAGCTATTTTCACAAGGCAGGATGTAGTAGCCAAAGTGTGGGTAGCAATGCATCATTACCATTGCAAACAAAATTTGTCAACAGTCCAAAGGAATATGAAATTTGGACTGAAACAACACCCAAGCAATTAAAAGAATCAAGAGTTGATCTTACAATATGGAGATCAGAATCAGGTTTATTATCACTGCCTTATATGACATGAAATTAGTTGTTTTGCAGCAGCAGTACAGTGCAAAGACAAAAAATTACTATAAATTACAAAATAAATAAATACTGCAAAGAAAATAATGAGGTAGTGTTCATGGATCATTCAGAAATCTGATGACAGAGGGGAAGAAGCTGTTCCCAAAACGTTGAGCATGGGTCTTCAGTCTCCTGTACCTCCTCCCTGATGGTATTAATGAGAAGAGGGCATGTCCCGGATGGTGAGGGTCCTTAGTGATGGATGCCACCTTCTTGAGGCACCACCTCTTGAAGATGTCTTCGATGGTCGGAAGGGTTGTGCCCATGATGGAACTGGCTGAGCCTACAACCCTCTGCAACCTTTTTCTATCCTGTGCATTGGAGCCTCCACACCAGGCAGTGATGCAACCAGTCAGAATGCTTTCAGTGCATTCTTAGCTAAGGACTGCTGTAAAGATGTATAACAGTGAATAGGAATGTGATCTCCCCTGAAGTGGGTTTGTAATGAATGTCATTTATACTAACAAAGGGTACATCTTCAGGGATGTAAAGAGAATAATGAAGGTATTCTTCTAAAGTCATGGGTTCCCAATGCTGAATTTTTGGGTACCTGAAGACAGGTGTGGTTATATGTTTACCTTGCCACAGTGTGAAATGCCCATTACATCAATACTGCAATGAAATATCATCTGATTGCTGATTTACAGTTTGCATAATCCTGTTCTTATTTAAATAACTTTCTTGAATCATAGGCAGCCACCATTCAATATGAAGCAATAAGAAAAATAGTAGTTATTAAATTTGAGATTAGTAGAATGTTTCAGTATATATTAAAATATCATTAATAAAATTCATTAAATCTCTACTGTATAGTCTGAACCTCATTGAATTAATGTGCTGGACTTCAGACTTCATTATGCCAGGTGACAATTATGTTTTGTTTTATCCCTATCTGATCCAGAATCCTACGGTCTGACATCCATTCACCCCTTCCGCACCACCTTCCTATGCAACAGAGCCATCCAGTTTCCACCACATCCATTCTCCTTGACAGAAAACATCAGAGATTTCTGTTTAATTCCAAAAGATCATTTTATTCTTAAATTCTCTAATGTCAGGTCACTATGCAGCTTTGGAGTTGTATACATTCATTAACATCTCCAAAAAATTGCCAAATTTGCTGCACTTTTTGTCGATATATCTTTACCAATTTTAGAAGTGTTATGAATTTCCATTAAGTGACATTTTACTCATCTCCTTATCTGATGAGCACATAGAAAAGGAAATGATGACTTTTTTCATTTTATTTTTAGATCATTTTCTTCACTTCTGCCTCTCCTACATTATATCTAATTGGACTCAACCATGCCTTGGGTGCTTTTGTGTTTCTCTTAGCGTGTGGCTTTTGCATCAATTTCTCTTATGCAATTGAGCCGGTACTTATTTGAATTTGTGTGTGTCTGATCTCAACATACCTCGTTGTGTGTTCCATTCATTTCTTTTCCAAGCATCAAAAATCCCTGAAGGTGGCAGTGATTTCCTCATTGTGGTGCAACCTGCATTTTATTTTAGTTATTACATCAGCGGTAATAACTCATGACATTTTTTTTTAAAGTTGCTGACTTCTTAGGAGCACAAGTTCTGCTTGGCTGCCAATGTGGGATTTATTTCATATTTAGCCTTAAGCATGTCCTGAAATTTAATTTCCCCTGTCCTATAACTCATGTTCATGGAGGAATGATTTCTTACATGCACTTACTTTCAGTGTATGTTGTTTAGGTTAGTTTTACAGGCTTTTATATAAAGAAATTATGACCATAATGTGGAATAAAAGCTCCAGAGTGTCCTCAGGGTCTAGTGCATTAAAATATATGTCCCATCATAAAGACAGATTTACATTTACGTGCATTCTATGTTGTAGCAAGTGACATGCTCCCAGGTTGCTTCAGTTTAGATGATCATTCAGGTTAGGTACAAGTAAACCAAAGCCCACAAAATAAACTGATCCATTGATGCACCATTTACTCACGTACAAATCATGAGAAATATGTTGAAATTTGTCATATAAATTTCCATAGTAAACTATTATACGACCACTACAACATATGCTCCTTTTTAACTGCCCCATGTTCAACTGATGAATGTATAGAGCTTCGTTTTGCTGCTTTATTTGTCCCCAAGGTGCCAAGAACAAGAATGGATTTGCTATGAGCGATCTTAAGAGGAAATCCAGAACACTTGCAGCCCCCATTACTATGCCAACATTTGTGAGCAGTACCATCCTCTGAGATATAAAGTCTCAATCCAACAGTTTATGGATCAAAAGAATATTAAGCATGTCATAACTCTATTGGTATTGGTTTATTATTGTCACTTGTACCGAGGTACAGTGAAAAACTTGTCTTGCATACCGATCGTACAGGTCAATTCATTACACAGTGCAGATACATTGAGTTAGTACAGAGTGCATTGAGGTAGTACAGGTAAAAACAATAACAGTACAGAGTAAAGTGTCACAGCCACAGAGGAAGTGCAGTGCAGGTAGACAATAAGGTGCAAGGTCATAACAAGGTAGGTTGTGAGGTCAGAGTCCATCTCATCGTATAAGGGAACCATTCAATAGTCTTATCACAGTGGGATAGAAGCTGTCCTTGAGCCTGGTGGTATGTGCCCTCAGACTCCTGTATCTTCTACCTGATGGGAGAGGAGAGAAGAGAGAATGACCCAGGTGGGTGGGGTCTTTGATTATGCTGGCTGCTTCACAAAGGCAGCGAGAGGTAAAGGTTTCCGTGACGCGCTGGGCTGTGTCCACAATTCTCTGCAGTTTCTTGCAGTCTTGGGCAGAGTAGTTGCCATACCAAGCCGTAATGCATCTAGTTAGGATGCTTTCTATGGTGCATTGATAAAAGTTGGCGAGTGTCAAAAGGGACATGCCAAATGTCTTTAGTCTCCTATTAAGGGAAAGTAAATTTCTTGAACACCAGCTCCTCCAATCAGCTCTATCAATAATATGATGTAACACCGCTCACTGTACGAGACACTCAAATGCAGAATGATCAAAGTTTCACTGTTAACGAAGTTTCAACTGCTTCCTTAAATTCAAATAATACATATTTAAGCCTTTCTATATAAATAGGAGCTCATTTTTCAAAGGTTTACACAAAATCTTTGAGTGATTCTTTCATTGGTTTCAAACATTCCGATCCTCTACAAATATTTGACTAATGTCTTATTGAAATTAATATCTAGGTCATGATGGTCCAGATCATGGCTAATTTGGACCTGATTATTCCAGGATTAAAAGTCTATGAACAGAAATGCTCAATTGAGTCTGATGGGGTTCATATTTATTTATAGTTTTAGAAAGTGGTACAAGTAACTTTTCAATTTTCTAAACATATAGCTCTTGTTACTATTTCAATAAGACCTAGAAGATTTGACAAATTATACATCAGATTTTGTATATTATTAAGGGATCTGTCCAAGGCTGAACAGTTTAAATTGTAAATTGCATTTCAACACCTTAAGATAGAATGTTTTTAAGATTCAATGCTGATAGCCAAGAATTCTTTGTCAGCTTCTGTTATTTTTATCACTGACAAACACATCTTAAGTAAGCCTCAATGTGTGAGGAAGTGTTATTAGATTACTGAATGCTTTTAGAACCAATTATTTCCAAATTTTCTCGGGTCATGAATAGTCAAAGTTAAATTCAGCATTAAACTTGCACTACATTCCCTGAACAATGCAACTTGGAAACATCCCTTTGGTACCTGTGTGACATTTCTGACAGTATTATTATTGTTGCGCGCAAGAGTTAGTGTTAAAGAAAGATCGAGCAGTTTTCATGTCCCAGGGCATCTCAAAGTTCCTCACAACCTGTTTTTTTTTTGGAGTACTTGCTGCTGCAAGTGTGAGCAAACAGGGTAACAAACTGATCAAGGTTCCACAACCAACAATTATCAGATAAAACATTTTTGCTGCTGTTGTTTGTAGGAAGAATGTTAGCCAAGACACAAACATTCGTATTTTCCTTTCTGTTAATATCACGGGCTCTTTTACATCTCACTCAGAAGATAATAGGTTCAAAAAACAGCACTCCCTGAATACTACATAACCCAGATTATGTATCCAAATCTCTGGTGAAGCTAAACTCACAACCTACTGATTCAAGAAGCAAGCAGGCTGCAATCACATCAAGACTGGCAACATTATTTATTGTCATTTGGTGCCTATTATAGACATTTACCATTAGCAAAGTGCAATGAGATACCCCAAAGAAACATCAATTGCATATGAATCATTGTTTCAATGCCAATAGATCAACACTGTAGCTAGCCATTAATCAGCCTGCTGGAGTGATTGTAGACAATTTAAGTTAGTGGTTTGCCTCCATATTTTGTGATCTATTTATCGAGGCCATATTCTGTGGCAATAGTTAATGTTGACAGTGACATAATAGGACTAATGAATATGTACATGATAAACTTCAGTAACAAAAGCAGAAACAAATATTTTCTACTGAAACTCAAGGTTGTATTCTGTTCTCTCAAAACCAGAAGGAAGACTTGTGTTGTAAATCAAATTCTCCCTACTTTGATTTTGCAATTTGACTTAAATTACTGCAGAAGAACCTGTGCTCCTTGTTTTGGAAAGTTATTTAGTTTGTTATGGACTCAGTGAAAGTCCCTTTAAGATAGAGAGTGTGTGTGTATGTGTGTGTGGGGCGTGCTTACGTCAATAGAAGATAAAGGACGTAATGACGTTGTTGAAGAAGTCAGAAGAAGAAAGAGAGAGAGAGAAGGGAGAGAGACACCAGCCTGCTTGTTTTCTCTATCGATGGATGAGAAACAATAACTGTGTTTGCCACTGAAATCCATGTATGGAAGTTGGAAGTAATCCGGTGGAGTTCACTTTGTTGCTGACCTGTAGAAGGAAACAGGTATTTGTATGTGGACGACCACGGTTCGGATGCTTTTCGGGGTGAGGAAGTCACTACCGAGTAAACACTGAAGTGTCGTTTGGGTTCCATCGTGGAACATTTGGATTTCGTATGTACTCTCTCTATGTTTTTCTACATCTACATCTTATCTTCAGACAACGGTGGTTGTTGAAGAAGCCCTTGCTCATGTTTCACCTTATGGCTTGCGGAACTGAACTTTAAGAACCATTCCGGAACTGGAAGTTTTGGACTTTGTCACACACACACACGAAGAGTTTAGTTTTGGGGTTAACGTTCGAGGTTTAACATTTTTGAATTCTAACATACTAACATTTTTACTTTTATTTTACGTATTATCATAAGTAGTGATTAATAAAATAGTTTTTAACACTGAATCATGCTCAGTGTGTTTCTTTTGTTGCTGGTTTGTGACAAAATTGGGGGCTCGTCCGGGATAGTTCCCAAGGTTAACGAGTGTCGTCTGGGATTGTACCCCAGATTGATGAGATTTGTTCGAGATTCAATCCAAAGATTTTGAGGGAGGTCTGATAAATTCTTTTTAATTGGCTTGTGTGTGTGGAAACCAGCAGCAATGGATATTAAGGCATTTTTGGAGTCACCAACCCAAAAGGGATTGGAGGTGGCGAAAAAGGATGATCTGATAAAGATTGCTACAAGGTTAAACCTTACAGAAGTAAAGCAGTCTATGAGAAAGGCAGATATTCAGAGATTGATAGCTGGCCATTATGTGGAAAAGAAAGTGTTTGAGAAGGAAGTGTTAAAACAGTTTCCTGGCAGTGAAATAGCAATTTCTGAGGCACAGGTGCAGCTGGCAAAGATAGAGGCTGAACGAGAACAAAATAAATTAGAAGCTGAACGAGAGCAAAAGAGATTAGAGGCCGAACAAAAGAAATTAGAGGCCGAACGAGAGATAACTCGGATGAAGTTAGAGGCGGAACGGGAACTAATTCGGTTAAAGTTTGAGGCAGAGGAGAAGGAAAAACAGAGGCAGCATGAGTTACAAATGAAGCGTAGGAGTTCGGAATCTGATTCTGATGATGGTTTTTCAGCCAGCAGGGAGGTTCGATTAGTCCCTCCTTTTGAGGAAGATCAGGTTGATCAGTATTTCCAACATTTTGAAAAGGTTGCTGTGAGTTCAAACTGGCCAAGGAAAGGATGGGCTCTTATGGTACAGAGTGTGATTAAAGGTAAAGCTCAAAAAGCTTATTCTGCTTTGTCTGTTGAGGATGCAGCTGATTATACCAAGGTAAAACAAGCTATATTGAAGGCCTATGAATTGGTCCCTGAGGCTTATAGACAAAAATTCAGAGACTTGAGGAAATCTGCAGATCAGACTTATATGGAATTTGCCAATGGAAAGAGAATATGTTTTGAACGATGGTACATGGCTAAAAATGTAGATGGGGATTTTGATAAATTGAAAGAATTGATACTAGTGGAAGACTTTAAAAGATGTGTTCCAGCTGAATTAACAACATATTTAAATGAAAAGGCAGTGGAAACTTTACAAGAAACTGCTAGGTTGGCAGATGATTATGCTTTAACCCATAAATCCAAATGGGGACAACCTAAAACCTTTCAAAAGAGTTACAAAGACAATCCAGGTAAACCAGAGATTAAATTAGGAGGTAATCAAAAAGGAAAAGATGAAAAGAAGCCAGGGCTGGAGAAACCTGTTGAGCGTACTTGTTATTACTGTAGGAAACCTGGCCACGTGATATCTAATTGTGCCCTTTTGAAGAAAAAGAAGGAAGCTGGGCCCAATGCTTGCTTTCAGGCAATTAAAAATCAAAAAGGTTTAGGAGATGCTGTTAAAGATCAGTCCTTGCAAGAGGGAAAAGCGGAAAAGTTGGAGGAGGTGAGAAAGGAATTCCGTTCGTATGTATCAGAGGGTTTTGTTTCACTGAATGATGAGTCACCCCAGGTGCCAGTGAAAATTCTTAGAGATATTGGGGCTAGTCAATCTCTCTTGCTGGACAGTGTTTTAAATTTTGGTGAAGAAAGTGACACTGGTGAAGTAAATCTAGTACGAGGCGTTACAGGTGAGACCATGTCTGTCCCTTTTCACAGGGTGATTTTAAAGTCAAAGTTCGTAGAAGGACCAGTCGAGATAGGGATAAGACCTAGTTTGCCAGTGGAAGGAGTTTCTTTGTTATTGGGAAATGACCTTGCAAATGGAGAAAGTGATCCTGTGGTACGGTTAACAACCAAACCAAGGATTGATGAGTCTGAGGATGATTCAGATGTTTACCCATCATGTGCGGTGACTCGAGCTAGAGCTAAAGAATTAGCCAAGACAGACAGTCCGGTGCAGTCTGATGTGGTTCCTTGTGACAGTCCTAAACAGGAAGAAAATTTTGATGCCTTATCTGAGACTTTTCTGTCTTCACTGGAGGATCAACATCCTTATAGTGAGCCTGAATTTAAAGATTTGTCTTTGTCGAGGAAGGATTTTATGGTGGAACAGACAAAGGACCCTGAGTTGACAGAATTGAAAGAAAAAGCTCTCTCATGTGAGGAGATTGAAAAAGTGCCAACTGGATACTATGTCAAAAATGGAGTGTTAATGAGGAAATGGAGACCTCCTCATGTTCCTGTTACTGAGGAATGGGAAGTTATTCATCAGGTTGTTGTTCCAAAAGTTTATAGGGATGAGATTTTAAACCTGGCCCATAGTATGCCTTTGGGTGGTCATTTTGGTGTGAATAAAACTGTAGGGAAGATCTTGAAACAATTCTATTGGCCTGGTTTGAGAAAAGATGTGGTGATGTTTTGTCGAACCTGCCACACATGTCAGATGGTAGGTAAACCAAATCAAAAACCCCCTGTGGCTCCTTTGAAACCAATTCCTGCTTTTGGTGAACCCTTTTCGAAGGTGATTGTAGACTGTGTTGGCCCATTACCAAAGTCTAAGACTGGAAATCAGTATTTGTTAACCATCATGTGTGCCACTTCTAGATTTCCAGAGGCAATACCCCTTAGAAATATTAAGGCCAAGACGGTGTCAAAGGCTCTTGTAAAATTTTTTACCTTGTTTGGTTTGCCAAAAGAAATCCAATCTGATCAAGGTAGTAATTTTATGTCAAAAATTTTTCAACAAATAGTCTATGAGCTGGGAGCAAAGCAGATTGTATCATCTGCATATCACCCAGAATCTCAAGGAGCTCTGGAGAGATTTCATTCTACTCTCAAAAATATGCTGAAGACTTATTGCTTTGAAAACACAAAGGATTGGGACGAAGGTATCCATTTACTTTTGTTTGCCGTTAGAGAATCGATCCAGGAGTCAATCGGATTTAGTCCGTTTGAGCTTGTGTTTGGACATAGGGTGAGAGGACCTTTGGAGTTGTTAAGAGAGCAATGGGTTAATGAGGAAGTTCACTTGAGTCTGTTGGACTATGTCCAAAAATTTAAAACTCGGTTGGAGAGAGTCTGCCAGCTAGCGAGAGAGAATCTGAAAACAAGCCAGATAAGAATGAAGACATATTTTGATAGACGTGCTCGGCCTAGGACATTCGCAGTGGGGCAAAAGGTGTTGGTATTTTTCCCTAGCCAAAATAATCCCTTACAAGCTCGTTTTTCTGGACCCTATGTTATTGAATCTCGAGTGACTGATCTAACATATATAATCAAAACACCAGATAGACGCAAGAAAACACAACTCTGTCATGTAAACATGCTAAAACCTTATTATGAGAGGGATTCAGTTGTGGCCTTGGTGGATGGTGAAAAGGTTGTTTCTAGAATGCCTGATGTTGATGTTGAGGAAGGCCAATTTAGACCAAATATTGTTCCATCGAAACTGAAAAACCAAAATATCATGGAGAACCTTGAAACGAAGTTGGACCATTTACAAGTTTCACAAAAACAACAGATGAGAGAATTAATTTTAAAATTTAAAAATCTGTTCCCAGATGTTCCAAACAGAACATCGATAATTACCCATGATGTTGATGTTGGGGATGCAAAACCAATCAAACAACACCCATATCGAATGAATGTAGAAAAAAGTAAACTTGTTGATCAGGAAATAAAGTACATGTTGGAAAATGATATTATTAGACATTCTACTTCAAATTGGAGTTCGCCCTGTGTTATTGTACCTAAACCTGATGGAACTGTTAGATTTTGCACAGATTACAGGAAAGTGAATGCTGTAACAAAGTCAGATGCTTACCCTATTCCTAGAGTGGATGATTGCATAGACAGAGTGGGAAAGGCAAAATTTCTTACAAAGATTGACTTATTAAAAGGGTACTGGTGTGTTCCATTAACAGATAGAGGAAGGGAGATTTCAGCCTTTGTAACCCCTTCTGGATTGTATGAATACAATGTTTTGCCATTTGGAATGAAAAATGCTCCGGCAACATTTCAAAGAATGATTAATTCAGTGATTCATGGGTTAAAACATACAGATGCCTACATTGACGACTTAGTGACTGGGAATGATACATGGGAGGATCACATCTCTGCGTTAGAAAGGTTGTTTGAAAGACTTTCCAAGGCTAACCTTACAGTTAACTTGGCTAAAAGTGAATTTGGCCATGCCACTGTGACGTATCTTGGTTATGTTGTAGGTCAAGGCAAGCAAGCTCCTGTTCAGGCAAAAGTTCAAGCAATATCTGAGTTCCCTATTCCCACAGGTACGAGGACTGTTAGAAGATTTTTGGGAATGGTTGGATATTATCGAAAATTTTGTAAAAATTTTGCTGATATTGCTCTTCCCCTAACTAATCTTCAGAAGAAGGGAGTAAAGTTTGTTTGGACAGATTCTTGTCAAGAAGCATTTGAGAAGCTGAAAGCCATTTTATGCTACCATCCTGTGCTCAGAACACCTGACTTTGAAAAGCCATTTTCATTAGCAGTAGATGCCAGTGATGAAGCTGCAGGAGCTGTGTTGTTGCAGAAGGGTGACCTTGATGATATTGACCATCCTGTAGCTTACTTTTCAAAGAAATTTAATGAGCATCAAAAGAATTATTCCACCATAGAGAAAGAATTACTGTCGCTTGTTTTAGCCTTGCAACATTTCAGTGTATATGTTTGCACCGCTCAGCAACCATTGACTGTGTATACAGATCATAACCCATTGGTGTTTCTGAGCCGAGTCAAAAACAAGAACAGAAGGCTGTTAAACTGGAGTTTAATTTTGCAAGAGTTTGATCTCATGATAACTCACATTAAAGGCAAAGATAATGTGATTGCTGATTGTCTTTCCCGATGTTAAATGGGAAACATGTATCTGTACTAATCTGATAGTCTGTAGTTGTGTAGCGTGATAATTATTAACATTACTAACTCTATGCGCGGTTAAAATTTTCTTGGGAAATTTTTTTTTTTAGGTGGGAGGTGTTATGGACTCAGTGAAAGTCCCTTTAAGATAGAGAGTGTGTGTGTATGTGTGTGTGGGGCGTGCTTACGTCAATAGAAGATAAAGGACGTAATGACGTTGTTGAAGAAGTCAGAAGAAGAAAGAGAGAGAGAGAAGGGAGAGAGACACCAGCCTGCTTGTTTTCTCTATCGATGGATGAGAAACAATAACTGTGTTTGCCACTGAAATCCATGTATGGAAGTTGGAAGTAATCCGGTGGAGTTCACTTTGTTGCTGACCTGTAGAAGGAAACAGGTATTTGTATGTGGACGACCACGGTTCGGATGCTTTTCGGGGTGAGGAAGTCACTACCGAGTAAACACTGAAGTGTCGTTTGGGTTCCATCGTGGAACATTTGGATTTCGTATGTACTCTCTCTATGTTTTTCTACATCTACATCTTATCTTCAGACAACGGTGGTTGTTGAAGAAGCCCTTGCTCATGTTTCACCTTATGGCTTGCGGAACTGAACTTTAAGAACCATTCCGGAACTGGAAGTTTTGGACTTTGTCACACACACACACGAAGAGTTTAGTTTTGGGGTTAACGTTCGAGGTTTAACATTTTTGAATTCTAACATACTAACATTTTTACTTTTATTTTACGTATTATCATAAGTAGTGATTAATAAAATAGTTTTTAACACTGAATCATGCTCAGTGTGTTTCTTTTGTTGCTGGTTTGTGACAATTATTGCCAATAAAATTACTGGAAACCAACTAAATACAATGGATAATAGATATAAACGAATGTACAAGACCAAAACAATTTACTTGGAAGTGACACAAACTATTTTTTAAACTGCAATATGATCCTCTACCTGTTAATCAAATAATTAGCCTCCTAAAAGATCAATGACAAATCAGTATCTGAATGACAAAGTGTCATTTTGAGCAAGCTACAGAAAAAGAAGAATCAACTTTGCAAGTTTTGCTCTTTACCCTGTACGAAGTACCATGTTTTCTGAATAGAAGAACCTGTGGAAAAATGCAGCTGTGCACATTCTAAATGAATTGAATATATTACCATTAATGAAATTGAGCTAATGAGATGCAAGAGGATTCATTTGACCTACATCTTTCCAGACATTGCAGTACGTCTACAACTTTTAATGCTGGGTATGGTTGTGACAAGTTTTCTTAGAGGTCTACAAGTACTTATATGGCTATGAAACGAGGAGTTTCATTAAAATCCCAATTAAATCCTAACTTGATGATCACTCCCCTTCCCCCCCCACCCTCCCTGCATAGTTGAAGCAATCTCTATTCTTTTATTTTTCTAAAATTATCCTTGTATCTTGACAGCAGCAGTTATAACCTCAGGGCAAGCAAGATGCTCTACCATTCAAAAACTGGGTTTAGCTAATGTCTTCATGCTGTCCCCACTTCCACAAACTAGAGATCATCTGAGATTCCACAGCTTATGCTCTCACTGCTAATTATTTGCCGTTATATTTTTTATTGAACATTTAATTGTGAAGTTATTTTGCTGCATGGTGTGATTAAATTGGATGACTCAGTAGGACAAAACATTGAAGACCTTTAATTTAATTAGTTGGTTTGCTGTGTACCCCTGCTGAACCAAGCGCATTGATGGAAGTTCCATGATTAGCTGATGTTTTTGTATATTACATGCAGAGGGAATATTAACTGCAATGGTTTAAATAAAAAGTGATCTTTAATTATTCTTTCCAAATAATAAAAAAACGTGAAGTACATTTACAATATTTTAAGGTAGGTTTGATTTATTAAGAACTCTCTGAATTAAGAGGACTGTTATTTACAATGCAGGTAAAACTTCCACCATATGTATTAGACTACATAAAAACTTAGGCTAAGTGGTGTTGCTGCAGAATTAGTGGTGTGCCAGAGAAAACATTGAACTTTTAAGCACTGTGAACCTCAGCTGCCAATTACAGGATAAAGTTACTCCACTGCTGTGCAGAACACAGGCTTCTGTTGAGCACCTGTTAAGTTGCATATATAGAAGTCTTAGAAATCTAAGAAACTGAACAAAGTTTGTTGAATAAGGTTCAAAAACAAAGTGAAAATATACTACATTAATTCACAAAATCAATGTCCTAAGATTGCAGATGAATCAACATAAACTAACCAAGTACATCATACAGTAACTTACTGGAGAGTCTCTCTCCCAATCCACACTTCTCTGCTTGGTGTTAATTCTAGCACACTCGAGACACAGGTAGATTACATTTTAAAAATCCAGTGTCTCACAATGATTTGGCATAACCAATCCTATTATGTGTTGCTAGCTCCATGTTTTATTAATAATTCCATGCAGACAATAAGGACAGCTAAGATAAGAATTTTTTTTATCAGTCACATGTATATTGAAACACACAGTGAAATGCATCTTTTGCGTAGTGTTTCTGGGGACAGCCTGCAAGTGCCGCCACGCTTCCGGCACCAACATAGCATGCCCACAACTTCCTATTCCATACGCCTCTGGAATGCGGGAAGAAACCGGAGCACCCGGAAGAAACCCACGCAGACACAGGGAGAACATATAAACTCCTTACAGACAGTGGCCGGAATTGAACCCAGATCACAGGCACTGTAATAGAGTTATGCTAACTGCTACACTACCGTGTCTGCTCTCACCTAACAATACCTTGAAAAGATCAAGCTGAAAACATTATAAGTGGAATTCAGACCAGCATAAAAACAGTGAAAATCACAAGTCTCAACAACAATTTGGAATGAAACAGAACAGAAGCAGACTTGAAATTAGTTACACCACACAATGAAACCCTTAAAAGCGAAAAACTCTGAAAAGCAGCTAATGGTTTCAAAATCCTTTCACAACCACATGTCCATATCTATCAAAATTCACACAAGTCAAAAGGTGAAGCTTTTAAAACCACCCAAAATGGCATGAGAGATGGCTTATTGGATCAGAGAGGATCATTGAAAGAAAAGGCCATTTATGAGTAAAATAGGTCTTTTTTTCCCCTTGAGAAGGTAGTTCTTCCCCAAAGAGAAGTACGGAAAAAAAGAGAACATAGATTAAGTGGAAAGTTTAAAGCCAAATATGAAAAAAAGAGTCCTTGCATCAAGGTTCAACAATTGCTCGAGTTGAAAAGACCTTTAATGGAAGCTGCAACTGATTATTTCACAGTTTGTTAAGCCTCTGCTGAGCAGAAAAATATTCACCAAAAAACATCTGGACAGAAAGTTGGTTAAAAGACAGGAGATTCTCAATGGTTCTCATTAGTGTTCTGTAATTTATGCAATCTAACCAAGTAAGTGTAAAACTGTTTTTAAAACTTTCCTTATTCTGAATGATCCTCTTGCCTCCCACGTAAAGAAATGTTGACCTAATGGTGCAATGAATATTGCTACAATCATACATTTTTTTCTTATTTTGGTGGCACAATGTTCAGTCACACTTTAGCCCATAGCTGGACAGTGGAAGAATCCATGGGGCTAAATTGGATAATCCTGGAACGTGGATGCCGGGAAAGTGGATTAACCTGCCCCAATTTGACCCAGGGCTGGATATTCACAGATTTGTGTATTAACACTGTTTCAACAGCCAGCCAGCATTGTCATCACTGTTTATTACCTTGGCACATCTGCATTATCCCCAGTGTTATGAGTGGCTGGCTCTCTCGAGATGTAATGCCACCAGTCATACAATGCTTTCTCGGTTAAGGTCAAGGAAAACACCAAATCACAGCTCTGATCAATAAAGAACCACATCTGCTGCTCCATTCCGTATATATATTTATATACATATCCCATCATTCACTCACCAATATCGTCCAATGAATCAGGGCTCCTGAAAAGCTCGAATGTGTCATAAAGTGCTCTCCAATATGTAGCATTGCACCAAACTTCATGCATGCATCTCCCAGTATGCATGCCCACGTAGCTCTTCAACAATGCAGGTACCTCACCCAAACATGGAGCAAGTACAGACACATTTCCCCACTTCAGGGCACTGATGGGCTTTGCAATCAGATTGTGCATAACAGCAAAGCCTCATGAGTATCCTTTTTTGTGACGAGACTGCAAGAGGTCAAAAGCCAGGGGGGGGTCAGAGGATAACGTCAACATGTCTTACCTTCGTTCCACCCACCACCGACCTAGTTGATCTGGTATGGTATCTCCAAAATAGAGGGTACAGCAGTCTGCTGCAAGATGGATGTGGATATTGGACATTGACCATATGAGCATCTACAAATGGGCATGATCCAATTGAAACTTCAGGGAGCGTAATCTTCGCTGAAAACCTGGCAAATCTCAGCGTGAGTTTATGGTGAATTAGGGCAAGTCAATGATTCCTGTTGCTTAAGGAAGCCGGTGGTCTTTCACAAATCCATGGAGTTTTTTTTGCCTTCTATCTCAGCCGTTATCACAATGGTGGACAACAGACTGTGGCATGTTACATAGAACACTACAGCACAGTACAGGCCCTTCAGCCCACAATGTTGTGCCGACATTTTATCCCGCTCTCAGATCTATCTAACCCTTCCCTCCCATATAGCCCTCCATTTCTCTATCATTCGTGTGTCTATCTAAGCGTCTCTTAAATGTCCCTAATGTACCTGCCCCCACAACCTCTGCAAGTAGTGTGCTCCACGCACCCACCACTCTCCGTGTAAAAAACTTTCCCCTGACATCCCCCTTATACCTTCCTCCAATCACCTTAAAATTATGTCGCCTCATGTTAGCCATACTGACAACCCCAGCACCAGACCAGAGGCAGAGAAATTACTGGCATGACATGTTGCTGCCCACTCAGGTAAACACCTCCCCAGAGTACCTCCCCACAGTATGCTTTTCCTCACTCTTCCTCCCCCATCCCTGCCCTGTAGGGTTTGTCCTCATTTTTCCCCATCATGCTGGGAGAATGGCCACCATCCAGCAACTGATTTGACTCAGGTTTACTGGTTAAATTTTAGTTACAGCGCTCCCTGAAGACTTCCAAAACAAAATGATCTTACAATACCTGACGGGACAACTTTTCAGCTAATTCCATTTCCAACCAATCACTAACAAGTTTACAATAACCTTTTATTAAACAGCACATTGGGGGTTAGGTTCTCTCTGCTGCTATAGCCTGGGTTGTCCAAAGGTGTTGACCAAACAATAGCTGCATCAAGGTCAAGTCAGCACAATCTTCCTCCTCCGAGTACTTTGTGTACTGGTTGTTGCTTGAGAAGTTGTATGACAGCTACCATGTGAAGAATTACAAGTGGGTGCATGCATCACGGATAACATTCCAGCCAAATCAGCACTCATGCCTCAAGGAAACAAATTTTTTCAGCCTAAATACTTTCATGTGCTTTTATTGTTTATTTTGCAATGTTAATTTTATTGAAGTTATTTTGACCTTTGAATCATGGTTAATTACGATCTATTTAAAACTGGAGTGGATTTTACTGTGAATATTCAAGTCTGACTGCTATTTTAGAGATTAGGCAACTTTAGTATTGACCAAGCAAATCCTCTGTCATTGACTATTAACTCTACAAATTGGAGTCTCAATCCTTCAGTTTTTATCATGGATTTTCATTTCAATCTCCCTCTCAATCCAACTGTTCTTTTCCACTTTATTTTGCTTTTAGTGCCCAAGTTGATTTGTTTTTCATTTTTCTAATCTCCATTTCTTGGTTCTGTGTTGTGAATTAACAGCTCTTCAAACCAATTGGTTAGAGAAATGCACAATTGTTTGCCTTAGAATATAAAACAGTACAGCATAGGAACAGGCCCTTCAGCCCATGACATTGTGCCAAACAAATTAAGCCAATTCCTTCTACCAGCACATGGTCCATATCTCTCCATTCTCTGCATATTCATGTGCCTAGGAGCCTGTTAAATATCTCTATCATATCTGCTTCCTCCATCACCCCTGGCAGGACATTCCAGGCACCCACCACTCTGTGTGTAAAAAAGTGCTTACATTGTTCTCAAAGTCAAGTTTATTGTCAGATGCATAAGTACATGTGCGCACAGGTGCAATGAAAAACCTTCTTGCAGCAGCATCACAGGTACGTAGCATCAGACGATCAGCATTCACAAGAAAAACAATGATTTAACATAAATTATACACAATTTTTACAAGAAAACATAATTAGGGGAAAAAAAAGTCCATTTTCATGCAAAGTGGTCTATAGTGGTCACAGTGTTGCTAAACTGTGGTGATTGTGGTTGGATCAAGAACTGAATAATCGAAGGGAAGTTAGCTGTTCTTGAGCCTGGTGGAGTGGGACTTCAGGCTTCCCAGTCCCTTAATATGATAGCTTGACAGAACATGAAACCTCTGAAAAAAAAAATCTACAAATGTAATTCCATATCTTAACAGGCACTGTTCATTCACAACTATAGCAATGATCGTCCATTTATACATGATGGTATTTATTTGCCAAAAAACACTCTCTTTTCCCCATTCTTATATTTTTCCCCCCCATTTATTCATTTGTCAGGAACTGGTTGCCATTGGAAAGCATTTATTGCCTAGCCCTAAAGAAAATGGCGATAAAAATATGGACTCATATGATGCAAGTAAACCTCCATTTTACCTAAATAACTGCAATTTAACCTTTACAGTGTATAGGAACCCACTGTGTCTTCAACATCCATATATCAAAATACTTCTCTGGAATAGCGATCACAGATTCTGCTTTCATGACCTTTCTTATCCTTTGTCCAATAGATTTGAGACAAGTTATCATGTTCTTTTCATCCAACCAACTGAGATCAGCCTATCGAGTACAGCATATTAGCAGTGATTTGTTGGAAAAGCATCAGCTCCACTGAACTATTAAGAATTCTAGTTCAGACTAGTGCAAACCCAAAGTTAATTTAATAGTGTGGAAGTGAACAAAGTTAGTTAACACTCAAGTCAGGAAAGGTTAAAAGTAGTTGCAGAGAACAAACAGGAGCTTAGGAAGAGCACAAGGCAATAAAATTGATATGCAAATCTTGCCAGAGGCCAGTTTGCTTGAGTGGAATGGGATAGAAATGTTTGACAGTGTGAGTAAGCTTGCAGCCCATCCAATATAGTAAACAATGGAGCTGGTTTGTACTATACACTATTACAGTGCCAGTGACCTGGGTTCAATTCCGGCCACTGTCTGTAAGGAGTTTGTACATTCTCCCCGTGTCTGCATGGGTTTCCTCCATGTGCTCCGGTTTCCTCCCACATTCCAAAGACGTACATGTTAGGAAGTAGTGGGCATACTATGTTGGCGCCAGAAGTGTGGCGACACTCGTGAGCTGCCCCCAGAACACTCGACGCAAAAAGATACATCTCACAGTGTGTTTCGATGTACATATGACTAATAAAGATATTATCTTAGATACAGAAAGGCAGAGGGTTCCTTTAGTAAGTAGGTGCTAATTAGATTCCAAACAGTTGCAGCTTTTCATGACACTTTCGTGAATTCTATTGTCGTCTGGTTTCTAAAAAGCGATTTAAAAAAATAAAATCAGCTTCAAGTTCACCCAAATATCAATGTATTCCATCAATTAATGTACAATTTGGTTGACAAGCTCACAGTTTAAGCCATTAAAAACAGTACACAACTTGACTTACATTCCTTATACAATTACATTTTGACCTCCGTTGTTGGGTCTTTACCCTGGTAGCTGAGTGTAATTAATAACCCAGCTGATGAACCCTCTGAATGATAAAAATGCCAATTTCCATAGCATAAACTTACATTTTTTGGTGTCTTCAAACAAAGACATACCCACTATAAACAACCAATGGCTCTGGAGAAATATTGGCCTGGATGTTCACTTGGATACCTCAAAAACAAAAATGGTTTAGCACCCTTCAGAAAATTTGTTAGCTGATTTTTTGGAGTGAGAGTTTTGTTTTCCCTCCCACAATTTCCCTCTGATATTATACTCCCTCATATGATATCAACACACGTGCAATCCACAAAATTCACCTGCAGTGAGATTTTCAACCTCTCTGATCTGGCAAACAACAGTTGTTATTTATCTACAAAACAACTAACTTTTACTCATTCTGTTTCCCCTGAAGTTGTTCTATTTCAATGGCCAATGTTCAAACTGCATTTTGTTCTCACAGATCATTAGGCTTCCACAAACTCAAAAATAACCTCATATACTCCTCTGTCATTTGGGGGAGGGGGAGGGGGAGGGGGAGGGATTATTCTCAGTTTCCCAGACTTGGACATCATTCAAAAGTTCTTGCTGCAGGTCTCCACCTCCTCTCCCAGTTTGCTGCATAAAGCAGCACACCCAAACTCCATACTCAAGTAGAGGAGCCAAATCTACTTTTCCTTCACCCCAGAGCAGCAGACAGCACAAGCTCGTCCAGAAGTGCAGGCACTTGGAGACGGCACTCAAGTTTTTACAGAGACTTTCCTGGCAACTTCCTGCCAGGAATGCCTTTGAAAGATCTTTGGTTCCCTGTACAAAGAACATGTCTCTGTTCTCCAATAGCCCCTCCAGGTTCCTCTGACCCTCTGGGACCATACTCCCATCATTGCAACATCCATTTATTTATTAGCAACACTTCCAGTAGTTTGAAGAGTGTTGCTTATAATGGTTGTATGTCCTTTTAGGAGCTGACTGCAAACCTCACACTGCTCAGTCACATTGTGGTACATCAATATAGAACTGACAAATGCAGGTTCAGTAAAGCACCACCCAGGGAAATGTGACAATGTTCTTCCTTGGACCTGGCATTTGAAGATCTGGCACTTTATGTGACTTTCACAAGCAATGTTAGAGTGACTAATGCTGTTGCTTTAACAGCAAAAGAAATGACACCAGTGAATTATTTGGCCCTATTGTTTTGACATGATCAGCCTAATTACACATTATTAGACATATTCCTTCAATAGTTGATTAATTGATGGGATATCTAATTTTAAATTATCGCTCAACCTTGTAAGAGACACCAATACCACAAAAGTACAAAGTCTGCGAAAATAGACTTAAGATCACATATATCAGTCTTCATTAATATTGTCAGATTTTCTAACTTATGCAAAGGAGCACAGGTTGTTCAAGAACATTTGATTGATGTACAAGTGACCTCCATTGTCATAAACTTTATTCAGATTGTTTGTAGAGAAAAAAAACCTCATGATTCTATGCTCTATGTTCTCTGGGAGAACGGTCATCATTTCAAGGCTGAGTATCTCATAGCATGTGGCCATGGGACCAATTATTAAAAATGATAACTCTATGAATGACCTTAGGAAAACCAGAATAAAATAAACAAATTCCTTTTTTGTTGAAGCATTGCACCTCCTTAAGTTCATTCTTTAGTTTCTCAGAGTGGCAACAAAGTATTGCCACCAATATGTTTCCAAAAACTTTGCAAATAGCTGCTGGTATTTTTAATGTTAACAAGCATTAGTAGGCCAATTTTAGAAGAGTAATAATAAGGCATTGCAATCAATAATATTTAACAGCAAACCAGTTCAGCCAAAGTTTACCCTCTGTTGATTCAGAGCTGAAGGTCCTATAAATACAAGGAACAATATTACACAGAAAACATTGCCACTCTCCAAATAAGTATATTTTGCTACTGATTCATGAAATAGTGCAAATACTTCTGCTTACTAAGGTGTGAAATGTTAATGTCAGAGAAAGTAGAAACTCCACTGGACAGAAAATTGGACCAAGAACTGGCACTTACAGTAATTTTTACGTCTTGCACTGCACTGCTGCTGAAAAACAAACTTCACGACATATGTCAGTGATAATAAACCTGATTCTGATTCACTACACAGGCAGCCCAAAATTTATAACTCTAAAACCAAATTGGCGAGGAAGCCACATTATCATTGAAATGGAAGGCTACTTGACCTATCAATGACGGTTCATGTCATGGGGGACATAGACAGGCAAATGCAGTATCCCTGATGTTATTTAAAGAACCTCCATTTCAAAGTTGAACCTCTCACAAAACGCCAGGCATCAAGGAAAATGGAACTTGTATTCTGGAAAAGACGATCAACAGAGAAAGGGTGTTTTCTTTCCAAAAGACAACATTGAAGTATTAATGACATGGTCCTGCCAGTAACTTAAAAAAGACACTGGATCTAATCAAGTTCGTAAAGACTCACAAGGTCTTTCATCTTAAGATAAGATGTCTTTATTAGTCACATGTACATGAAAACACAGTGAAGTTCGTTATTTTGCATAGAGTGTTCTGGGGGCAGCCCTCAAGTGTCACCACGCTTCTGGCGCTAACATAGCATGCCCACAACTTCCTAACCTGTACGTCTTTGGAATGTGGGAGGAAACCGCAGCACCCAGAGGAAACCCACGCAGTCACGGGGAGAACGTACAAACTCCTTACAGACAGTGGCGGGAATTGAACACTGGTTCAATCCCGGCTGCTGGCGCTGTAAAGAGTTAGGCTAACCGCTACACTACTGTGCCCGCCCATCTTGTTTCATATTGCATTATCTCTGCATAATTTGGCAAGACCTGAAGTCCAATGACTCTCAATCTGTTTTTCCCCCTGCTTAAAAACACCTTCCTCCATTCACTGGAACACTCTTATTTGCATTTAATCCCAGAATTTAATGACTGAGTGATCAATTATGGATACAAAATTCGTTATTTTCTTAACAGACTACTTCTTATCAAATGAATATTTAATCTCCCATTGAATACATCTTACCCCCCTCCTCCAGCTAATGCTTTTCTGTATCCAATGGTTTCAACTACTTCTTGATATCAAGTAGCAGCAATGTATGCGGTAACCGTGTGCAGTGAGTTGATTTGGCGGAAGACTGGTTTCTGTTATAGTGGCATGACAGTATCTGAGGAGGAAGCCAAAACGGATCATTCACTCGCAATTTCTGGCTATAAGTGCTGTAGCCTTTACTTTGGTGCTGACTTGGAAATATGTCGGTGTTCCTTCACTGCTGTTGAGTCCAAATCCAGGAACTGCCTACCCAACAGAACTCCAGGTTACCTTCACCAGAAGAACTGCAGTGATTCATGAATGTGGTCCTCCATCACCTTCTCCCCGGCAATCAGGGAAGGGCCTTGCCAGGATAACTACATCCCAAAAATGGGAGAAGTGTGAGATGTTCCTCACTGCCCTATGAAGAACTTTGAGTAATCCTTTCACTGTACCATCTTTGGATGTTGGATGTTTACAGGAGTTTGGAGGTGGTCGAATGTAAATGCTCGGATGGGGGGGGTTGTGCAAGTAGGAAAGCATTGGGTGTGTTGAGGGGTAGTGTAGGAGAGGATAGGGTGTGGCTATGGGGCTAGAGGGAGAGGATTGATTGCAAGTCCAAGGATGCATTAGTCTCCTCCTGTCAGGCTCTTCAGTGATCTTGGCTGGTCTTCTGGTGCACTCTACACCTCCTTCCCCCAATCCCAGCTCATTGGACCTCACCAAGCACGACTTCAATATCTCTATTATTAAATCGCAGGGCTCTTTCCATCTCCTCTGAAGACTTCTCCTCTGTAAAATATCACTGCTGTTTGGCTATTATGAGGGTGTGTCTTTAAGGCTGAGAGCTTTCCGATATTGCTGGTGCCAAGTAATGGTAGATGTGTTTAATTTAGCCAATTCCATCAGCAGCCATGACATCCTACTAAAGCATTTGGTTTCTGTGTATATCTACACATGTAAATGTTATTTCAAATATCTCATGACCTATTTCACAATTTCTTTCTAAGAGACCCAGTTGAGTGTTGGCATTCAATACAACCATAGTGCAATCCAATTTCTAGCCACAGGTAACTTATTTTAATTTTTAATTGAAATGTTGCCAGAGACATTTAGTAATTGTTTAAGGCCTTTGATAGCAGAGACGGTCAAACATTCTGAGGCAGGGTCCTCAATGTCTGAGGCCTTGTTATCACTTGCAGTCCACTCCACCTCACAGATTCTAAACATCCCAGTTCGATCAAACTTATGGAACTGCAGCAAATGTGCCGCAAGCATGATCTGGCCCTTTACGAGTCAGTAGTTAAGTTCTCAGTTTCTATTTGTACCAAAAACACAAATAATTAAATATGTATATGGAGTGCGTGTGTCCGAACAAACTACTTGGATCTGACAACACCAGCTCCTGCATACAGTAGCATTATGGGATAATTCCATGCATGAGTTTTAATAATTACCCACTCATCACTGAAGGATCCAGCTCGGAATGTTTTTCACAGTTTGTCTTATCAGCAACTGATTCTCTCTTATTTTTAGATACCTGTTTAGCTATTTACAAGTTTCAATCAATACAATTAAAAGCACAACACATGCTACAGTCAAAATTGCACATCTAAATGTGTCGTGCTGGAAAAGTGTTGAAGTAGTACAGATTATGAAAGAAGACAGAGCTGAATAGCTCAGTGCCTTTGCTTAAGGACCCAGGAATTGGCACTAATTCCCAGTCAACCAAGGGAAGGGAGAACAGGCAGGTATTCAGGAGGAGGCCAGGAGAAACCACAGGAGGGGTGCACGCATCAGTGGATGCTTAGAGCAAACACTCAACAATAATGCAAAGTACAAGAGAAAGGATACACAAACAGGCAGCATTGATATCTTAAAGTCATGCAACAACTTGAATTTACTGGGATCTTTAATATCCCAATGTACTCTGGTTAATATCTGGTTAGACCGCACTTAGAGTACTGTGTCCAGTTCTGGTCACCTCATTATAGGAAGAATGTGGAAGCATTGGAAAGGGTGCAGAGGAGATTTACCAGGATGCTGCCTGGTTTAGAATATGCATTATGAGGAGAGACTAAGGGAGCTAAGGCTTTACTCTTTGGAGAGAAGGAGGATGAGAGGAGACATGATAGAGGTGTACAAAATATTAAGAGGAATAGATAGAGTGGACAGCCAGCGCCTCTTTCCCAGGGCACCAATTCTCAATACAAGAAGGTATGGCTTTAAAATAATGGGTGGAAAGTTCAAGGGAGATATCAGAGGAAGGTTTTTTTTACCCAGAGAGTGGTTGGGGCATGGAATGCGCTGCCTGGGGTGGTGGTGGAGGCAGGTACATTGGTCAAATTCGAGAGATTACTAGATAGGCATATGGAGGAATTTAAAATAGAGCGATATGTGGGAGGAAGGGGTTAGATAGTCTTAGGCGAGGTTTAAAGGTCGGCACAACATTGTGGGCTGAAGGGCCTGTATTATGCTGTACTGTTCTATGTACTCCAATAACAAAATTTGACCCCAAGCAATGCAAAAAGATAGGGACCAAAAGCTTGGTCAGAGAGGTAGGATTCAAAGCACATCACAAAGAGATGCTAGTGAGGCAAGAAAGCTTTAGGGAGGAACATCGCAGCTTCGTGCCTTGGCAGCTGAAGGTGCACTTCCTATTGGAGCAATGATCAATGGAGTTGGGCAGTAGGTCCGACACGGAAGAGCGCAGTTACTGGTGGAGTTGAGAGCTAGGGAGTGACAAGGGCCTTGGAAAAAATCTGAAAAAAGAAATGAAATTTTAAAAAGCGAAGGGTTGCTGGACTGACAGCCATTATTGATCAATGATCAGCTGGTAAATTGGGCACAGTAAATGGTAGAGGGAATTTAATCCTGATTAAGGGTAGGACATAGGCTTCTAAGGAGTACTGAGGAACAAAGGGACCTTGGTGTACACGCCTAAAGATTCCAGCCGCACAGATAGATAGGATGGTGAAGAATACATGCCAGATGCTTGCCTTCACTAGCTGGTGCATAGAATATGAGAACAGAGAGGTCTTGGTGCAATTTTATAAAACATCGTTTGGGTCACAGCGAGGATATTGTGTGTAATTCTGGTTTCCCGTTTTTCTTTCCCCCGTCCTCCACCTACCCATCAGCGACGCACCCCTCCCACTGGATCCCCTCCTCCGCTGTTCCCATCCTACCTCCCCACCTCCCTTATTTGTTTCCACGCTCCACCTTCCCTTCCCATCAGATTCTATCATCTGCAGCCCTTCGTCGCCTCCACCCATCACCTCTCATAAGATTAGGAGAGGCATAGATAGACAGCCAGTATCTTTTTCCCAGGGTATACTAGAGGGGATGCATTGAAGGTGAGAGGGGTTCAATTCAAAGGAGATGTGTGGGGCAGGTTTATTTATTTTTAATAAACACAGGGAGTGGTGGGTGCCTGGAATGTGCTGCCAGAGGTGGTGGTGAAGGCAGATAGGATAGTGTTTAAGAGGCTTGTAGATAGGCATATGAATGTAGAGAGAATGGACGGATATGGACATTGTGCAGGCAGAAGGGATTAGTTTAGTTAGGTGTTTACTTAGTTTGGCACAACATTGTGGGCCGAAGGGCCTGTTCCTGTGCTGTACTGTACTATAACTCAGGAAGAACGTGAGGGACACTAGAAGTTCAGGACACTGGCAGCAGGGAACCCAAGGGAAAGTAGAAATAGTGTCCAAGGAAAAATACAAGAGGCTTCTGGAGAAGAGAAGGAACTGGGCTGCAATGTGATGTGAAATAAATGTCATTACATAATCTGGGAAACAATTTAAACATGTAACCTAAAACTAGAAACGATTGCAGAAACTTCCCTTGGACCTTCGAGCATGGATCTTTTGCAGACTAAAAGCTGCAAAGTAAACTCAGTAATCAGAGTTAATAAGGATCTTAATAGAAATGCAACCAACTCCTACAATCTGACTTGAATTATAAAAAATATTTTGACAACATCAAGTGAATCTCTTTCAATGGCAACTTAACCTGTTAACATGATCTGTTCTATTTATATGAACCTATTAGTTAGTTAGTTACCGGTATCTCCTTAGATTTCTGATTAGCCGTAACAAGTTTATTTTTTTCTCATTTTAAACTGGAAAACTGATGCAGGTTTATTAAAATAAATGTATTTATGTTAAGAATTGAGATTGACAATTTCTAAAAAGATGTTTTTTTTTAAATAGCATGTCATATTTAGTTTATGTTTGGCAGAATTCTTGCAATATTTAGAAAAATGAACATTCTTTTCTGTAAAAAGGATCAAATGCAAAAGATTAATGAGACAAACTCTGTGCATTATTTAAATAAAAAATGTAATGAAATATTTTTACGAATGAATTGTGTAACAATAATGCATCTTGCAGTTGAAATACAGAACACAAGAAAATGTTAAAATGACATTACTTCTGACAGCTGCCAATGCAAAGTACCTTTATCCAAAATGTGAGTTTTGAGTTAAATTGCAATGGTGACAAAGAAAAAAAAGAAATTAGAGAATCAAAACATGCCTGTAATAATAATCCTTTAGCACTTCTCAAGCAGGTAACTAGCTACTTGGCCAGTATAAATGTTGAAAAACTTATTAGTGAAGGACACAGAAGTGTTAGATGATAGCCCTGCAGATGCCAGACGATATTGCAAGGATATTCTTCCATTCTGCTGTACTCCATTCTGCGTTCCCAATGTGGTCTCCTTCAACGTTGGTGAAGGTTGGGTGATTGCTCTGTGGACAGGAGTGCTCCTGAACTTCCAGCTGCCCGCCACTTTAATTCACTGTCCCACTCCTACTCTGACCTCCTGAACTATTACAGCAAGGCCCAACACAACCTTAAGGAACAAAATCTCACGTTTCAACAGGGTAATAACAGCCTTCTGGACTCAATATTGATTTCTCCATCTTTAGATAACTCACTCTTTCTGTCTGTATCAGAACTGACCATTTCTGTCTGTCATCATTTTGACCATCTTTCTATAGTCAGGCCTACCATGCACATCCACAGCCTTGGCCTTAACAACATGCTACACAGACGAAGGTGCTTGTAACTGACACTGTAACTGCCTTCATCAACTCATTCAGTCTCACCCTGAGATATTCCCTTTGTTCTGCCGATCTCCCTCCCCCACCCCTTTCTCTGCTGCCGAAAACTAATCTGTATTTCTCTCCTTCCAAGTTCTGATAAAGGGTCACAGACCTAGAGCGTTAACTATTTCTCTTTCCACAGTTGCTGCACGAGTGTTTCTGGCATTTCCTGTTTTCATTGCAAAGATATTTTTGGTTGGAAAAAGGTAATTTTCGGAAATATAATGAAGGAGGCAAAACTGCAAGCCAGTACAAAGAAAGTGCTGCTTACACACCCCAGATGTAAGGTATACTGTGCCTGTTCACTTAGATATAACAGCATCCAAATTTGCTGGGCTAAGTCATTTTGGCATGGCTTAATTGTACTACCAGTAAGTCTACCCCTGAAATAGCTTGGATGTAGGGCTGAGAGGCAGACCATTTCTTTGGGCCCACTGAAATATCTACTGCAGTCTGGCTGCTTTTAGAGATAAACAGTGGATCACTGAGGGAACCATAAGGAAAAGTATACTCAGGCCACACTTTTCCCATGTTCAATCCCACCAAATCTGTCATTCAAATGAGCAAAGTTAGACTGCACCATGTAGAGTTACCAAGTCCTCACTTGTGGGTTGTTGTTGTATCCAAACTCCTGAACTGTTTGCCACACAACACTGTAGGACAACCTTCACCACAGACTGAAGTCAAATATTCAAGGGTAACTGGAGATAGTAATAAATGCTGAACTTGCCAGCGACACCCATCTCCCATGAATAAAATTTTAAGCAGTCAATTTTAAAAACCCTGAATTGTTTTGAAGAGGATTTTTTTTAAAAAGCAAAAAAAGTATCCTTAGAAATTGCCCAAGGGTTTGCAAGCAGCTCCCTCTGGTGGGGACAGCTCACTTTCTCCAGGGTATGAGAAAATCCCTTGTCTAGTAACCATGGAGACAGTCAAACAACTTCTCCTGCAAAACATGAAAAGTTTTTACACTCAGTGCAAATACTTGGTCTGAAGTGCAGCCTCTAATAGGCTTTCCCATAATATTTTATTTTGCACTTTGTTGAAGTCTGAACTCAGTACTATATGACTCTTACATGGTTAAGTGTAAATATTTGATTTTTTCATGTGTTTCCTTGACAGCTAATGGCATAAAAAAATTAAATGTTATCTAGGAGATTATAATCATTGTAATTATCTCAATCCTTTGGTGAACAGTATACAAAAGAACAAGTAATTAATATCAACCAGAGGTTTCCAAACTTTTGTTCTGTTATGCCACACTTTAGAGACATCTGTTAATTTGTATCCCCCACCATTCCCCACACTAATTAGTATACTAAACATAACTATTTGCTTTTATAACAAGAAAAAGGATAGATTGGAGGATGTGGATAGGATCAGGTGCACGTCGATGTATTCATCTTGGTGTGGTCAGAGGGAATCTGAGTGCTGGGATTCTGAGCTTGTCCATGTATGTGTGTGCTATGCTTGTGCATCAGAGGCTAATCTCCAATCATCTTCAAGTCCCAAGACCCCTTTCTGCAAGTCTGTGTAGAAGCTGGCATGCAATGCAACCCCCACGTTAAAATAATTCACACAAAGTCATGCTCCAAGAATGGAAGCAAGTCGCCTTTGATCCTAGGGACTGCCAAAAAAGACCACTTTGTACACATTGTTACGGATTAGGTTGCTATTTGGTGAATGTCCCTTTAAGACATAGTACAGGAGTGAGAGAGAGAGTGAGTGTGAGGCGTCATTACGACAACAACAGGAGATAACGACGTGCTGACGTTTTGGTTTAGTCAGAAAGAGAGAGGAGAAAGAGACACACTGACTGCTGGTCTCTGTATCAATGGATGAAAAACAGTAACTGTGTATGTCACTACAATCCATGTATGGATCTGGGGAGTAATCCAGTGGAGTCCACTTTGCCGTTAACCTGTAGAGGGGAACAAGTATTTCTGTGGACGACCACGTCTCAAATGCCTTTCAGGGTGGCAGATACTTCGGAACAAAGCAGTGGAGATCATCAGTGACTGAGGTGTCGTATGGGTTCCATCGTGGAACATTTGGGATTTCGTAATTTCTCTCTATTCTCTCTCTACATTTTCTCTTCAGTCAACGGTGGTTTTGCAAAAGCCTTTACTCATGTTTCACCTTATGGCTTGCTGAACTGAACTTTGAGAATTATTCCTGGACTTGGAGTTTGGGAATTTGCCACACACACACACTTCGGGTTTAGTTTTGGGGGATAATGTTTAATTTCTAACATTTTTGTTTTTCTTATTATCATAAGTAGTTATTAATAAAATAGTTTCTAACACTTATACATGACTCGGTCTGTTTCTTTTGTTGCTGGTACGTAACAAAAACAAAAATCTGAGCTCCTGCAAAACTTCATTACTGAATCCCAACTGGCACTAAACCTCATTCCTCCTTCATGTCGGTCTCATGATTTACATTGGATCCTTGGCCTTCGGTCTTAAAATTCTCATTTTTGTTTTCAAATTCTTTCTTTTCTCCTCCCACATAATCTGAAACAATGTCCGACTCTGCTCTTCTCAACCACTGACCTCCTGCACATCCCAATTTTCGATGCTCAGACATCGATGGCCCTGCCTTCAGGTACTTGGGCTTTTAGCTTCACAATCCCTCTCGAAAATGTTACATTTAAAATCCTTTTCTCTGGCAAAGATTTTGATCAATCATGTGGTAGCCAATGTATTCCCATTTGCAGCTTGGCATGAAATTTTGTTTGACAAAGCTATTGGATCATACTATTACACAAAGAATGCTACACATCTGCCAATTTTTGTTTCACTGTTCTCAGTATCAGTTAGATAAAGCAAAATATTATCTAAATTTCTCTGAAATCCATGTTCTTAATATGATTTCAATAGAACAAATTTCAGAGGAACAGATCTCAAAATGCTCTCATAACATGATTGAAGTGTGTTTTATGTGTTGATCATAAGCTAACAGGCAAAATTTTACTTCATAAAACCAAGTTTCTTCCATTAAATGATTCAGATGAAAGACATTCTGTGTGTAATTTTTTTTTGAGATTTCACTATTGGCTGGTAGGACGTGCTGATAATTAGCATCCATTCTGCACAAGATTTTCTGTCAGCCGAGAAAGGAGGAACGTAAAATACACAAGCATGCTGTGACAATTGCTTACCTTGGTTTGATTGCAGGATGGTGATCCATCCTTTGTGAAGCAGGCAACTGGATACACGTGGCAAAGCCTTGTGAGTGGGCTGCATAATATTATACAATAAAGCAAGTCCACCCACACAGGTAAAAATAGGATTCCCAAACACACTAAAAGCAAAACCCAGATTTAAAAAAAGCTGGACTCCTCATACACAGAATGGGAAGATCCTGAAACCTAGATCCTCACTGTGAACAACAAATTGGAAGCCTTAAAATAAAATGTCTGTGAGGACAAGAGAGCCCACATACAAAGCAAAACCAAACCTGTCAATCTGAAAACTTCTATTTTAAAACTGTGCGCTTGGATGATTAGAAATGCAGCCCTCTGAACTTGCAGTGGTGAAGTTTGCCTAATTAAGCTGAAACAATGTACCTGAGAATCACAAATAAGGGTCAAGCCATGAAGAAGTCAGATCATGTGAGCTTACTGACAGCCTCCTGTTAGATTGAGTTCTTGCTGTTCTATTTACTAGACTTTTATTCTTGAACTTCCCTTGATCAGATAAATAGAGGCAGGTAGTGGAGTAAGAGTGCGGTGCAACAGTGGAGAAAGATGTGAGAGAGGGCAATAAACTTTTCTTCTGGGAGAAAGAGCTGGATTAGGCTCAAAGAATGAACAGAAAGGAATCTTATACTGATGGTGCTTTTTCCCTTGAACAAGCAGAGACACTCTTTATTCAGGTTGGCATAGGCTCCATGAATGTTTTATGGAGTGGATTATGTCACTGTGACTTCTGCAAATATTGTGCAGTAATGGATTTGTTTAGCACGTACTAATGATATATTCAATCTGAAGCATTAACCAGCCCTCAGATGCTCTCTGGGACCTGCTGCGTGATTTGCTGCACCTTTCTATTATTGATGAGAATTCAAGTTTGATATTTTGTCCACATTAAACATTACACCAATGCAGGTTGGTGTAACTTACCTTTATAAAGCTTTTAACTGTAAGGGTACAAGGTAAGTGCATTGCATCAAAAGGCATCAATGGTTCCCGAAGAACAGTCAACGTCACCCTCATTAATTAGCCTGCTTCTGATTTCAATGTGCAGGCGCAGAAGTCAGAGACAAGCTGATGGTCAGATGCCTGTGCATCCAGCCCTCCTGCTTTAGCCTGGGGATGGCTGGCATTGGTAGCACCTTCCCATCCATGTGAATGGGTTTGCCGACCTTAATAATGCGAAAGATACAAATAAATATTCTTTTTCTTCATTTTACTTGATTGTATTTTTTAGAATTAATTTCTTGTATTTGAAGCCATTTAGTTTGTAAAAAAAAAATCAGTAAACTAGGAAGGATGTCATTCGGCTAGAAAGGGTGCAGAAATGTTTCAGAAGGGTGTTACCATAACTGGAGGGATTAGGTTATAAGGAGGGAATGAATAGACTGGAACTGTTTTCCTTGGAGCGTAGGAAACCAAGGGGCAATCTTATAGACATAGGGAAAATCATGAGGGGCATACATAAAGTGGATGGTCACAGTTCCCACCCACCCCCCCCCCCCCCCCCCCCCCAAGAGTAGGGGAGACTAAAACTAGAGGGCATAGATTTAAGGTGAGAGGAGAAAGATTTAAAGGGGATGTGAAGGGTGGTGGTGTTGGTAAATGGAACAAGCTGTCAGAGGAATTGGAATATTATTGTCACTTGTACCAAGGTACAGTGAAGAACTTGTCTTGCATACCGTTCATACAGATTAGTTCATTACACAGTGCATTGTAGTACAGAGTAAAACAATAACAGAATACGGAATAAAGTGTCACAGCTACAGAGAAAGTGCAGTGCAGGGAGACAATAAGGTGCAAGGTCATGGTGAGGTAGATTAAGATGGACTTCCGCCCTCACATTGAGGAAGTGGTAGGTGCAGGTATAATTACAACATTTAAAACATGTTTGGACAAGTACATGGATAAGAATGGTTCAGAGGAATATTTGGCATGAAGGACTAGTTGAGGTAGGCAACTTGGTCAGCATGGATGAGTTGGGCTGAAGGGACTGTTTCCTTGCTATATTACACAATGACTTTATGACCCTACTTATTTAACATCCACGTGGACCATTTACAAATGTTTTCTCCTTCTGATGCACTAACACATGGAAACCATAGAAAACCACAGCACAGAAAACAGGCCAATCGGCCCTTCTAGCCTGTGCCAAAACATTATTCTGTTAGTCCCATTTACCTGCCCCCAGCCCATACCCCTCCAGACCTCTCTCGTCCATGTTTCTATCCAAGAAGCCCCAGATGAACAATAGTGTCCAACGCACAGCTGGTCAATGCTTCCAAAGGGTTCAAAATACATGACTGACCTTTGCAAAACAAAATGCAGAAAAATCCTTGAAGCAACTTTGTTCTGCCTGATTCACAGGAACCTACCAGAGGTTACAGACTGGGCTGAAGAGCTGCATCAGGTAGGGTAATTTACTCACTGACCTGCATCTCCAGCAGCTCCAAACATCACCACCATCCAAACTTGTGGCCTTCTCCAGATACCACCCCTCCACCAAATACCAATCCCCCGATCTTATCACTGCCCTCTACAGAGTCAGTACTACCACACTCTCCATTCCCACTGGGAATTACCCAAGGCTACGCTGGGGTTTGTAATTTTAACTGCCCTCATTCCTCTTCACCAACTACCAAATCTGCTCCTTCTGTCAAATGAGGCTGTATCCATAAACCATTAAAGATATTTATTAGTCGCATGTACATTGAAACACAGTGAAATGCATCTTTTTGCATTACTGTGCCTGCAAGTGTCGCCACGCTTCCGGCGCCAACTTAGTATGCCCATGACTTTGGAATGTGGGAGGAAACCGGAGCACCCGGAGGAAACCCACGCAGATACGGGGAGAACGTACAAACTCCTTACAGACAGCAGCCGGAACTGAAACCAGGTCGCTGGCACTGTATAGCATTACGCTAACCACTACACTACTGTGCCGCCATTAAATGGTGAAGTTCAGCTGTCTTCTGGTCTTTCACACCAGTGGACTATTTCTTTTGATTGATTTGGTCACTCTTTCACGTGACATTCAACAAATGGATTTTATCACCTCCAGGATGAAAGAGATTTTATCTTGAGCATCCCAAAGTAATTGAGTTTCTAGGGGCTGCAAAATTGTGTATGGGCCTAGTTATGCTTCTTATTCCGAACACTGCCACCTTCAAAAGGCAGATAGAATTGTGGGCTGAAGGGCCTGCCTGTTTCACAGAGGCCTTTTAGTGCACAGATCAATGTTCTAGTATAGAGAGACCTGACTGCCATTTTATGACAGAGCCAGACAGATAGAGCCACAAAATAGGAATACCCCAATGAATGGACCTGTAACGTACAAATTCCAGGAAGAGCTCTTTTCTGAGCACTAGAGTTGCTACTGTGCTGACCTGCAACTGTCATTCTGTTCTAGGCGTCAATTTTCAACCCACTTATTTATGGTTATGGAAATGACTTTCAGTCCCTCAAAATGGCTCAGGTATCCATCTTAACTACCAGGTAACCAGCCAGTCACACCCCCGTCTCTTGGCCTCTTTCCAACATCTATAATCTTTCCCCGTAACCAAAACTCAACAAATTTAAAATCTTTATACTTGTGCAATAAGTGGCCTTTCTATTGTAAAGGTGAACAGATCCACTCATGGCACTGGATGGTCTGACCAATTTCTCACTTTAAATCTACGTATGATTCTAAGACCTAAGATAAAGCTACCTGGTACATTGCATTTTTTTGTCCTGCACTGATGAGTTCATGGAAACACACAGCATAATAAAACTTAAAACATAAAACTTATAGCACGGTAACAGGCCCTTCCATCTCAACAAGTCCGCACCACCCATTTAAACCCATGTTAACCTACCCGCACGACTTCGGAACGTGGGAGGAAACTGGAGCACTTGAAGGAAACCCACGCAAACACGGGGAGAACGTACAAACTCCTTACAGACAGTGACAGGAATTGAGCATGGGTCGCTGGCGCTGTAATAGCGTCACACTGACCGCCACGCTATTGTGCTGATTATACATGTAACCACATATACCCAGTGACTAATAGCAATGTTGATGGATAAGATAACAGAAGAGGAACAATACTGAAGTTTGCCAAGTGGAACCTTTTATTAAAAGAAATTCCACAGACCACTAATTTCCTTGCCCGAATTCAAACACACGTTCCGAGCCCACGCACAATAGTTTCTTTCTGCTTCCTGATTCACATTATTTATTTGTGATTATTTTATGCTTACCAGGGTAGAACTGTGTCTGCGACGTCATCCCTAATGGTGTTTTTCCTTATTTGTCCTTGCATGTCTAATGGAGCAAACAAGTGTGCTGATGATACCACCATAGTAGGCCATATCTCAAATAATGATGAGTCAGAGTACAGGAAGGAGATAGAGAGCTTGGTGACATGGTGTCATGACGGCAACTTTTCCCTCAATGCCAGCAAAACAAAAGAGCTGGTCATTGACTTCAGGAAAGGGGGTGGTATACATGCACTGTCTACCTCAATGGTGCTGAGGTCAAGAAGGTTGAGAGCTTGAAGTTCCCAGGAGTGAACATCACCAACAGCCTGTCCTGGTCCAACCATGTAGACACCACGACCAAGAAAGCTCACCAGTGCCTCTACTTCCTCAGGAGGAGAAAGAAATTTGGCACGTCCTCTTTGACTCTCACCAACTTTTACCGATGCACCATAGAGATCATCCTATCTGGATGCATCACGGCTTGGTATGGCAACTGCTCTGCCCAGAACTGCAAGAAACTGCAGAGGGTTGTGGACACAGCCCGGCACATCACAGAAACCAGCCTCCCCTCCATGGACTCTGCCTATACCTCTCGCTGCCTTGGTGAAGCAGCCGACATAATCAAAGACCACCCCCACCCAGGTCATTCTCTCTTCTCTCCCTCGGTCAGAAAATACAGAAGCCTGAGGGCACATAACACCAGGCTCAAGGACAGCTTCTATCCCACTGTGATAAGATTATTGAATGGTTCCCTTATACAATTAGATGGACTCTTGACCTCACAATCTACCTTGTTTGACTGTGCACCTTAATGTCTACCTGCAATTCTCTTTGTAACTGTGACACTTTACTCCGTATTCTGTTATTGTTTTTACCCTGTACTACCTCAATGCACTGTGTAATGAATTGATCTGTACGATCAGCATGCAAAACATGTTTTTCACTGTACCTCAGTACAAGTGACACTAATAAACTAATGCCAAAGAGGATCCTTCAAATAACAGCATGTAAAATAGTTCTACTTTAATCTTGTACAGTCACTAAACAGAAAAATACTCACCATAATATTGAGTAAATAGAACACTTCACTGATGAATCAGCTACAAATTTCCCAATTACTTTTTCCAATGTTTCAAATATTAGTTTAGATTGAAATAAATCATTAACCTGCATGCTTTCCAGTGGAAATATAAAGAATGTCTGAGAACTTTTTTTAAAAATCAAAACACCATCACTCATAGCTAACAGGAATAATAATTACTGATCTTGCCACACGTTTCAAAACTCCACTTACTTGCATCCAGTTTGCCCTTTAGGCCATCAACATAATTTGTTGAATTATGCATAGAATAACATTCCAATTGAAAAAAGCCACCTGAATCCATTAACACCTGATTGCACCAATCAGTTTTTGGGATCAACATTTCTAAAGATCAACAATGTATCCAATTAGGTGATAATAGGCCCCAGTTCTGTTGTGGATTCAAGAGTTTATGGCTCCTGCACTACAATGTCAGAAGATATTTTTAAGGGTCAAATTTTATAGACTTTAATCTTGCAAATAATCAGCTACTGAAATAGTTTGATAGAAAGGAACTCCCTTTTAACAATTACAAACTGAGTTCCAGCCATAGTTACATACAAGTTGCTTTTCTAGCTTTTATTTTCTCCACCATTGCTTTCTTTGCTTCACATAAAAACATTCAGTCACTTTATGCACAAACCACTAATTTCAAAATGTTATTTCAAGCAATGTGGAAGCAATTTTATATTTATCTTTCCCATCACCATTAGTCACTGGGTATATGGTTACATGTGTAAAAATTACTACCATACTTCCAGAAGCAAATGGTTACATGCCAACTGAAGCTAATTAAACACAGAAAAGATGGATGCATCTAATTTTCTCTTTTACCAATAGCACTTCTCTAAAAGATGCAAAACATAGAAGTCTTGTATCTTTTTTTAAACCCAATGGCAAATACTAAAAAATGTACCTGCTTGTCTAGTTTACCATGGTTTGAATGCCAGTTGCAATGAGTTTTCAGGTTTCAGCATGCATTTACCATTTAAATATTTGCAATTCTGTCAAACAGAATAGATGGTGAACATACACAATATAAAATCTAGACTTTACTGTGATAAAATAGAGCTGCATACTTACAACTCCTCAGTTCAGAAGCTGATAGAGAAAAAAAAACTAGTGATTGGATTGATCCAATCTCTACAACAAAGCCATTTGCAATTGGTTACAAAGATTAACTAGAAACAGGTGATTTGCTTGCCGTCTTGCTCTTGATGGTATTTCAAATTTAAAGACTTAATAATGCAGCATAAACCATGAAATCATTCCTCACCAGCTAAACATCATTTCTTGTAGACACTACGGAAGTTGAAAACATAGTTTTAAAACACATTTTCTTATTTTGATCCAGACATTACAGTTATAGCTACTTGTTCAACATCACCCTAAAACGATTGACAACAGAAGTGCTTATTATTTACACCTAGGTAGGGTAGATAGGGAGTGGATTTCTGAATTGTTATATTCTTGAATTAATATCCGGGGGCTTGATGTTGTAGATCAGACAAGGCAGCACTTGTGATAAGATTGTCATCTCAGTAAAACCCTATTTAGATTTGTCAACCTCCAATTAGGTTCCACGATTTTCAACTTCTGTACTGAACTCTTCATACAAAGCTCTGTGACAGATAACGTAAACTTGTTACATTACGGATCAGCTGATTCAAAATGAAGGATATCAGTGATGGCTATTTAACTGTCCTACTGATTTTCTGAATGCATCAGCCCTGAAAACAGTCTCCAATGTGCATATATTTCTCATTTGACAATTTCTGAAGTTATGCAGGAAATTGAATATTCCATTTCCATTTAACGTTGTACCACAGATTTTATTATAATTCATGTGGGCTTTTAAGAGGGGCTTGGATGGGCACATGAATGAGAGGAAAATGGAGGGATGTGGACATTCTGTAGGTTGAAGGGATTAGCTATGTCGGCACAACATTGTGGGCTGAAGGGCCTGTTCTGTGCTGTACTGTTCTATGTTCTATGTAATCCAAAGTGTTTTCCTTTTCAATGAGATCTGCTGTGGTTAAGAATTGTGCAAGTTCTTCAAGGTTGCACATTGTGGTTTTATATTAAAATTGCTCAGCTCTCACTTTCGGTATAAGTGACATCCGTGAGTTCTGGCAATGAATGTCCAGAGGGGTAATGAGTTACCCAAGCTTTGCCAGATGATTTTGGCTCCCTATCCAGAGCGACCTCAGTTGTGATCCCTGATGGATGCTAAGTGATTACTGGCTGGTTGCCATTTGAGTCAGAAAGGAGAAAGATAGATCGACTTCTTGCTCATGATGTTTACCCAGTGTACCTGCAGGGCATTCATATTTATACCACCATATATATGTGGAGTACAGCCTTAATGCATCATGAATTATAATTCTGAAAAATAAACCAGCAAACCTTTGCATGTAATTCTTCATATGATACATCTTGGGATGGAAAATAGGGTGAGGACATATACACGAAATACTGAAACCTGACAAGGAATAGAGAAACAATAACATTTAAAGCTCAAGATAGGCGAAGCTTTATAAGTGTAAGGACAGATTGATAAAGCTGTGAAAAAAGCACATAAACCTAGACATTTTTTGGCACCTGGAAAAGCGGGTTAAACAGGTGGTATGCGGCAGGCCAACAAGAGCCTTTTATTGAGGCTCTGCTGTTGCAAAGGGTGAGTGTGCAATGCGGTAGGTCTTAAGAACTTGATGCAAAGGTTTTTCTTCAGCTTGCTCCTTAATGGCAGAATTGAACAGCTGGGTCACAGATCTAGTTTAGCAGTGGTGAGGTGGAAGGTTGAAGGTTGAGTGGGGGAGGGGATGAGAGAATTGGAGAAACAGTCAAGGGGGTGGGTGGGAATCAGTTCCTTGAAGTTCAGGTTAGCCCACCAGTGGTGGTGGTAGGGTATACCGTGATTGGCAGCTGGGGTGGGTGATACATGATCAACTTAAAGTGCTGATCCACTTCAAAGCTGTCCACGCATCTTTGCGAAGACCTGCTTCAGGCTAGCGGCCTTCAATGTCTGTGGTCACATTTGCTCAGCTGAAAATCACAAAAGAGGCATGGCACTTGTCCAGATACCTCTGTGCATTAGCAAGTCAGACACATAGAGGATCCTGATGGAAAATTATGGATTTAACAACTTGCACAGTAAGTCCCTGATTATATTTTTAATTATTCATGTCGATATTAATAGTTTTAATGTCCTTGAATGTCAGAGACATTTAAAAAACGATTAAAGTGTCTCACAGCTTTGATCGGAGCTGAAAACTCTCCCCCAAGTTTCCCTTCAGTCAAAGTTTAACAGGGGTATTTCAGACCAGGGCTTCTGCACTGCATTACCTGAGAGCTGTGCCCCAACCCAGGTGGACATCCTGTGCGATAGGTCCTCCATATCCAACCCAGTTAGGTGTGGCTGGGTGCTGTACATGGCGATTTCAGGCAACAGGTAAATCAAAAGATATTCTCTCAAGTCTGAAGTACCACCACTAGATTTGGTTGTAAGGATGAAAAGATTTTAAATTTATCATCATTGTAATATAATTAGTGTCATAGAGTCATACAGCAAAGACCTCAGCCCAGTATGTCTGTGCCTACAACATGTACAATAAGATAGACTCTTGACCTCGCAATCTACCTCATTATGGCCTTGCAGTTTATTGCCTACCTGCACTGCACTGTAACTGTAACACTTTATTCTGCATTCTGTTATTGTTTTCCGTTGTACTACCTCAATGCACTGTGTAATGAAATGATCTGTATGGATGGCATGCAAAACAAAGTTTTTCACTGTACCTTGGTACAAGTGACAATAATAAATAATCTTACCAATTTACCAACTAAGTTGCCTGACTGAACTAGTCCCATTTGCCTGCATTTGGACCATTACTCTCTAATCCTTTCCTTTCCATGTAACTCTCTAAATACCCTTTTACTGTCATAATTGTACCCACCACTACCACCTCCTCTGGCGGCTCATTCCATATACTCACTACCCTCTGTGTGAAAAATTTGCCCGAGGTCCCTTTTAAATCTTTCCCCTCTCACTTTAAACAAATGCCCTCCAGTTTTGAACTCCCCTACCCGATGAAAGACTTTGGGTATTCAACATATCGAGGCCCCTCAATGATATTATAAATTGTTCTAATTTTTTTGGAAGAAATTCTAATTGAAAAGCAACCTTCATTTAGTTGAAAATAATAGTTTACACAGTATTTCCTGGCCAAAAGTGTAAGCAGAAACAACATCCAGTGTTGTCTTTTAAATGGCCACTGGGAGGTGTGAATAAACAGTCCTGTGTCTCTTTCACTCTTCCTGCGACAAAGCACCAATCCTGAAGTCAAAGTCAAAGTCAAGGTTATTGTCAAATACACCAGTACATGTACGCACAGGTGCATTGAGAAACTTATCTGCAGCAGCATTACAGGCACCATAGCATCAGATAAGTAGCATTCACAGGGAAAACATAAATTAAACATAAATTATATACAATTTTACAAGAAAAAAACACAACTCGAGCAAAAAAGAAGCAAAGTCCATTTTAGTGCAAAGTGATCAGAGTGTTGCTGAACTGTAGTGGTGATTGGCGTTTTGCCAGTTGAATCAAGAACCATTCGGTTCTTGGGTCCCAATGGTTGAAGGGAAGTAGCTGTTCTTGAACCTGGTGGTGTGGGACTTCAGGCTTCTGTACCTCCTGCCCGATGGTAGCTGCGAAAAGGTGGCATGGACCAGATGGTGGGAATCTTTGATGATGGATGTTGCCTTCTTGAGGCAGCGCCTGTTTATTAGTGTTGCGTTATTTGCATTGAACTGCATACTTGCATCCAAATTCTGCTACAAGTGGCACAGGAGATTGGGGTGTCAACACAAAATGTCGCCAACATTTTAGTGTTAATATTAGCATGTTGAAAATTTCAAGCCCCAATAGTATTTTTCTTAAATGCTGTTTAATTAAGCCTTGACTTCTGACATTAGGGTAGATTTTTACCTTTACTGCATGATTAGTAACAAAGCTGAGTGGACTGCTATCTGTAACAGACTTGTTAACTTTCCGTTTTATTGAACTCGGGCACCATAGAAAGCATCCTATCTGTATGCATCAGAGCTTGGTATGGCAACTGTTCTGCCCAGGACCACAAGAAACTGCAGCCCAGCGCGTCACAGAAACCAACCTCCCCTCCTTGGACTCTGTCTTTACCTCTCGCCGCCTTGGCAAAGCAGCCAACATAATCAAAGACCCCAGCCACTTGGATCATTCTCTCTTCTCTCCTCTTCCATCAGGTAGAAGATACAGGAGCCTGAGGGCACATCCCACCAGGCTTAAGGACAGCTTCTACCCCACTGTGATAAGACTATTGAACGGTTCCCTTATACGATGAGATGGACTCTGACCTCATAATCTACCTTATTGTGACCTTGCACCTTATTATCTACCTGCACTGCACTTTCTTTGTATCTGTGACACTTTACTCTGTACTGTTATTGTTTTTACCTGTACTACCTCAATGCACTCTATATTAACTCAATGTAACTGCACTGTGTAATGAATTGACCTGTACAATTGGTATGCAAGACAAGTTTTTCACTGTACCTCAGTACAAGTGTCAATAATAAACCAATACCAATACCAATTTACCTAATTTTCTTTCTCTTACTGTATTTTAGGCTCTGGGTAGTGTAATTCTTGCTGGCATTGTCATTTTAAGAAAGGTGCAAAATATTCTGAATTTTTGTTGAGGAAATTTTGCCCATGAGAGGAAATGGTTTAAGTTAGTGGATTAACATCTAAAACTGTGTCCACTGCTTAACCACTTCCTAACTAATTTTTTAAAATTTTATTCTTGTTAACGCTAAAAAAAAGTCAGACTTAAGCTTCTTGTTTGAGATACTCTGACGAAAGTTTTTCCATTTGATTCAGCTCCTAGTGGATGGCAGCCTTCCGTTTTCAAAAGGCAGCTTTTGGCCTGATATAGATGGTGCTGCAGAGTGATCAGCTCGTAAAGGAGAAGAGAGTCTTAAAATGACATAGAATCATTGAAGCAAAGAAGTCATTAGGGCAGATGATCAGAGAGAAGGGTTTTTACGATATCCCAAAAGGGAAGAGGTAGCAGGGGAATGAACAGGAGAAGGTCATATACTTGTTCACAGCTAACTTGTCTCTTAGTCATATGTTCCCCATAACCCAAGGACAAGGTGGTCAAAGGCATCATTAAGGGGTGGGGAAGTTCATGAACCAGCATCAGTGGAATGGAGATCCAGTGTAGGTCAGAAGAGTACGGACAATAGGCAATGTGTCCTTTGAGAAGGATTTGACCCGCAGTGTGTGTGATGGTGGATGAAGGTGTTTTCAGTCAGGAGAAAGGCTGTAGATAAGTCAACATGGAAATCATTGCTATGGCCACATGTTTTTTAATGTCTCTGCTTTTAGACACTCTCTGCATCATTTAGCACTCAGCACCTTTACCATCAGAGTTGAAAGCAGGCATCTTTTTGGTAAGTTGGTGACTTTGTGTAGGGCTGGTAGGGTGAACGTGAGAATGGTTTAGGTGGGAGCTTCACACATGGAGTTACCATATTGTTACTATTTGTGATAATCAAAATGTGCAAAATTTTAAGAGAAACTAGATGACAAGATGGTGCTTTTAAAAAAAAAACAAAAATCAAGGTACACTTCTTGTGTTGAGCAGCGTGTGAGACTGTTGCTTGGAAATACATTGACGGTCAGCAGCAATAAACACATTATCATTTCAACTGAATGAATTTCAAGGTGGTCATACAGCACACTGCATCCAGGGAGCAATTTCTAGGCATGCATCTCTTATTAGTTTTATGATGAGTGGCAAAGAGTACAGGAACATGGATGTCACAATGAACTTTTAGTTAACTCTGGTTTGGCCAGAAATGGAGTATCATATCTAATTCTGGGTACCACATTTCTGGAAAGATGTGAAAAAACTTTCAAAAGCATACAAAAGAGATTTGCCAAAATGATTCTAGGGATCAGGGCCATCGGTTATCTTGATAGAATGTAGAATCAGGGGTGTTTTTGAAGGCTGTGAGATGGCCTGGCAGAACAACTTAAAACTATAAAGGATATAGACAGAGAGCATAGAGAGAAATTGTTCCCATTTGTGATGGGGTCGAGAATGATGGGACATAGAATTTAAATGATCAGCAAAACTTACAGAGCAAGCAGGCCTTGGAATTCACTGCCAGGGTTAGTAGATGAGACAGATTCAGTTGCACACTGTAAAAGGGAACTGGATACATAAGTGAAAGGAAAGAACTTGCAGGGCTATAGAGAGAGAGAGGGAAGGGGTGAGACGAATTGGAAAGCTCTTACATGTGGACAATGGGTTGAATGGGTTCTTTCTGTACTGTAACTGTTCTGTGATCCTATAATTCTAATCAAAGTATGATTTTTGTGCAGTGTTTGGTGAAATAAAATAACCAAGACTTAAACCAAAACTATCCCCAATTACAGAACGTACCCCAGTCCTTCATATTTTCATGGACTCTGGAAAGCAACCAAAGATCGAATTTGAAGGCAGAATACAAGGTTAATGGAAGGACTCTTATCAGTGTGGAGGAACAGAGGGATCTTGGGGTCCACGTTCATAGATCCCTCAAGGTTGCCACACAGGTCAATAGGGTTTTTAAGAAGGTGTATGGAATGTTGGCCTTCATTAGTCGGGGTATTGAGTTCAAGAGCCGCGAGGTAATGTTGCAGCTCTATAGAACTCTGGTTAGACCACATGTGGAGTATTGTGTCCAGTTCTGGTCGCCTCATTATAGGAAGGATGTGGAAGCTTTAGAGAGGGTGCAGAGGAGATTTACCAGGATGCTGCCCAGATTGGAGATCATGTCTTATGCGGATAGGTTGAGTGAGCTAGTGCTTTTCCCTTTGGAGAGAAGGAGGATGAGAGGTGACTTGATAGAGGTGTCCAAGATGATAAGACGCATAGATCGAGTGGACAGTCAGAGACTTTTTCCTAGGGCGAAAATGGCTAACATGAGGAGGCATAATTTTAAGGTGATTGGAGGAAGGTATAAGGGGGATATCAGAGGTCAGTTTTTTACACAGAGAGTGGTGAGTGCATGGAACACATTGTTGGCAGAGGTTGTGGGGGCAGATACATTAGGGACATTTAAGGGGGTCTTAGATAGACACATGAATGATAGAAAAATGGAGGGATATGTGGGAGGGAAGGGTTAGACAGATAATGTTAGACAGATATGACAGATGACAGATATGTTAGAGCAGGATAAAATGTCGGTACAACATCATGGGCCGAAGAGCCTGTACTGTGCTCTAATGTTCTATGTTCTATGTTCAAACAAATTATGTCAGGTTGTGAGTTTGGTTACCACTGGAAAGGAGGATGAGGAGGGAAATGGGATGGCACAATGGGGTGAGAGGGCTACCAAAACCTTTAGACAGGCCGAGGTCTTCCTGCTGGGAGGAGGCACCTGTATTGGGCGGCTGCATTTCCTCCAATCAGGCACTGAGCTGTAAGGCCACTTCACTTCTGATAATGTGTCAAGTTGAAATCTGACAAATTCCGTGCTGCTGAATTCATGCTGGATGGTTGTCAGTGCCAGCTTTAATTAGAATACAAAAGTGAGGTTGAGGAATCAGTGTAACTCTGCCTATTAAGAAAGCTCATGACTTGGTGGTGGTACGTTTGCTCAGCAGCTCACAAGGCAGGGGGCTTTGGAGCAAGAGATGGGTGGCTGATTGTGGTAATGGGAGACAGTTGTTATTGGCAACAGGTTCACTCAAAAGGCTATCCTTTTGCAGTCAGCTGATTGTATCATCATTCCCATTACTGGGAAACATGATTTGTCATCACTAAATGTAAATCAGTTTACCAGTTACACCACAGAGACACAAGAGACTGCAGATACTGGAATCTGGAGCAAGAAACAAGGTGCTGGAAGGACTCAGCAGGTCAGGCAGCATCTGTAGAGGGAAAAGGACATTTCCGGTCAAGACCCTTCATCTGGACTGAAAGATATAGGAGAATAGCCAGTATAAGGAGGTGACGAGTAGGGGTGGAGAAAGAGCTGAAAGTGATGGGTTGATCGAGTGGTCGACAGGTGGATTCAAATGCTATAAAGAAGTGAGGAACTCTGCAAAATGGAGCATGGATATTCCACCAAAAGTCAGATAAAAATGGTAAATTTATGCCATGTTTCATGATTTTTAACTTTCAAATCTCTCCTTTATTCCTTTGGGAGTGTAGAGAGGGAGTTGTTAATATTGACTCTATAGTAATCATATAAAGAAAATAATGGTTTACAATTATGAAACATCCTTAAGGTGCAAGGGAAGTTGTCAGAGGAGAAAAAGAAACCTCAAACTATGGGGGAGAAGTTAGGGGAAGTGACTGAGAATTAGTTTGAAAAGATTAGCTTCAAGAAAATGTTCAGATAAAACTCAAGAACTAATTCTTATGTACTATGACACGAAAGGAGGCTATTCAGTCATGCTGTATCCCAGCAGAGTCATCTTATTAGTAAACTGACATGGTGAAGGATAAGTCTTCAAGGCAGGGAATTAAGAAAACGGGCATCAAGATGACTTGTATGGCAGTGATGCTCGGAATGACTTTGGAGAAAAAGGGGGATGGGAGTGATGGAGTAGATTTTATTTTTAGTGCAGGTGCTATCAGTGACTTTGAAAGAGAGTGAACAATAAAATTCCGGTAAAAAAGAGCCATCCTAGAGACCAGGAATGATCATGGAGTAATCAGGAGCGAAATGGAACAAGAGCTGGGCCTCACGAAAGAGGTGACCTTTTTCCCACCCAGCACGTGGACCAAGCAAGGGATAGGGGAGTGCTTGGATCCATTGCCCACTGCCACCCATCTGTTTGAAGTGCTCACCAGAAAAACCCACAGAAAAGATTTCTAAGCTGATTACCCTGATGTCTACTGGCAGAGCCCTCTTTCAGTTGGTAAGTTTCTGCGTTATCTAAAGGTTAAGGAGATTGCTTCAAGGCTGTCTCCTTCCGTTGGTGAACCTCTGATCATTTAATGATACTTCACAGGAATTGCCAGGGCAGGCATGGTGGTGTAGTGGTTAGTGTAACGCCATTACAGCACCAGTGACCTGGGTTCAATTCCCGCCGCTGTCTGTAAGGAGTTTGTACGTTCTCCCATGTCCGTGTGGGTTTCCTCTGGTTGCTCCGGTTTCCTCCCACATTCCAAAGATGTACGGGTTAGGAAGTTGCGGGCATGCTAAGTTGGCACTGGAAGCGTGGCGACACTTGCAGGCTGCCCCAGAACACTACGCAAAAAATGCATTTCACTGTGTGTTTCAATGTACATGTGACTAATAAAGAAATCTTATCTTATCTTACATGATCATGGAGTCATAGAGTCGTACAACACAGAAACAGGCTTCTCAGTTCACCATGTACATGCTGACCATTATGTACCTATCTATATTAATCCTGTTTACCAGCACTTGGTCCACAGCCATCTATGCTATGGCAATTCAAGTGCTCATCAAGGTACTTTTTAAATATGTGAGACTACCTGTCTCCATCACTCAGTCAGGCGGTGCATTCCATAATCTCATCCCACTCTGGGTGAAAAACTTCTTTCTCAGATCCCCTCTAAACCTCCGACTCCCTCTGGTTTTATGCACTTCAATATATATGGCGGCATGGTAGTGTAGCGGTCAGCCTAACGCTATTACAGCGCCAGCAACCTGGGTTCAATTCCCGCCGCTGTCTGTAAGGAGTTTGTACGTTCTCCCTGTGTCTGCGTGGGTTTTCTCCGGGTGCTCTGGTTTCCTCCCACATTCCAAAGACGTAGGGGTTAGGAAGTTGTGGGCATGATATATTGGCGCCGGAAGCGTGGCAACACTTGCGGGCTGCCCCCAGAACACTCTACACAAAAGACGCATTTCACTGTGTGTTTCAATGTACATGTGACTAATAAAGAAATATCTTACCTTATCTTATCTTATATCATGTCCCCCATCAGCCTACTCCATCTATCCAGTAGTGGCTGTTAATCAGAAAAAAATGCTGTTGATCCTGCTGCTACTTGTATACAGCAGGAGAGGAAGGAAAGGGCTAGTCCTGAGGCCCTTGAGAGTGGTCGGGGAGGAGGAAGTCCTGGCTGCATAGTGTGGTGGCACTAGATTCCACAGTATGTTCTGCCTGGAGGTTTTACAGAGGAAAATCTTTTCTATTGTCTCTGTCACCATCTACCTCTGGTCATCATCCAAGAGGTTACTGGGTAGAGGAAAAGATTCAGGATGTTCTCAAGAGCAACATCCCCCCTGACTCTCGGGAATCTCTGACTCATGATCACTCATGAGTGGAGAAGCAGCATTCAGAATGGCGTTGAGAAACTCGAGTGATGGAAGGAGCCCACCATCTCACAAACCTGCCCGTCAGGCACCTCATCCTACATCTGTGGAAGAGGCCTGAGTTCACTCACTGGCCTCATCAGCCATCTCCGAACACATAAAATCAGAGAAGAAGCAAATCGTCATCCACGCCAAGGGACTACATCAGAGGAGCAGCAGCGGCAGAAGAAGATATTATACTTTAGGAGCACTGAATGTGATCACTACTTCAGTGATTGCAGAGACAGTTTGACACAATCACAGTTGCTTTTGATTCTTGACATGAAGGAGGTTGCTTGAGGTCGATCTATTTCCAAGAGGTGAGATTAGTATGTTACATATCTGACACATTGATGATAGGAATTTAGTAAGTTGCACATGTTACATAGAGATAGGAAATTCTGAGTGATTTATTTCATTAACAAACATATATAGCTGACTTAACATGAAGAATAAGTCCAAAACATAGTTAGTGTGGTTTAGTCAATCAATAATTGAAAATTTCTATAACAATGTAATGCCAAACATTGAGAACGTTGTGATAATTGCCCTGACTTATTGTCCATCTAAACTACAGCTGTCTCAGCCACATTTTGCTGGTGTAATGCTTTCAAGCTACAACCATTTCCAAGCGTTTACTAAATACTGGGTTCCAATGTGCATAAAATTATGGGATAATATTGTTAATAACTCAGCATACTTTGCAATAGATCACGTTTGCATTCATTTACAAAGGAATACACTGATGTTGATTTCCATATTTTCAAATTTCCTTACGAGACAGAGGCCAGTTGGCCCATTGACTCTCACCTGTACTCACTTCCCCTACTGATTTTCCCTACAATCTATTCTCCCTACATTTCCATCAAATCCACTCAGATTCTACCTCTAACTTACACAGTAAAGGCAATTGAGAGTGGCTTAGTAGCCTACAAATGTGGAAGTCTTTGTGTTGTGGGACAAAACAAAAGTACCCAGAGGAAGTCCACATGGTCACAAGGAGAATGGGCAAACTCCACAGAGACAGCATTGGAGGTCAGGACTGAACCTAAATCACTGGGGTTGTGAGACAGCAGCTCTACTTAGTGGTGCCATTGTGCTACTCCTTTGGACTATAGATTCATAGAATTATTGATTCATTTTTCTCTAAAAGCTGTAATAATTTCCCCATCAAATATCCACCAGATTTTTGGAGAGCTATCAAATTCCTTTGCTGTAGCCTCATAACTCTGCAATGCTTTTTCTCTTTCAATTATCTTTCCATATTTAATGGTCATTTTGAATCTACGTTTATCACCTTTTCAGGCAGTGCGGTCCATATCTCTGACGGTCGTCTTACATCGGCATTCACTGGTCATTCAACTCTTTCCCATTGGAAGCAGTTTCTCTTCCTTTACTCCATTAAAACCCATTGTCATTTTGAACACTTCTATTGAATCTCCATTTAACCTTCTTTGCTCTGAGGGAAAACAAATCAGGTTATTCCGACTTCCTGCAGAATTAAAGACCCCCTTCCCTAAAATAATTCTTAAAGACCCCCTTCCCTAAAATAATTCTTCGATTCTTCCTTTGTATTTTCACCAAGGCTTCGATATCCTTCACAAAGAACAGGACACAACATTCCAGCTGATGTAACTACTGATTTATAAAGATTAAACAGAACTTAAGTGCTGTTGCACTCTGTGCCTCTGTACATAAGGAAAGAATGCCACAACAGCTTAAAGGCTTCATCAATTTCTTTTGCATCACTTTCGAAGATTTGTATATGCGAATCTCCAGATTTCTCTACTATTGAAATGCATTCCTTATTCTCTCCATTCTTCCCATCTAGAAAGCCTACATGATAAAAGTATTAAACGTCCTGAAGAAGGGTCCTGACCCAAAATGTTGACCGCCTGCTTTTCTCCACGGATGCTGCCCGGCCTGCTGAGTTCCTCCAGCATCATCGTGTTATTCATCTGGATTCCAACATCTGCAGTCCTTTATTTCTCTTTCTTTAAACTTAAGGATACGTGGTGCAATATTCCCAGCTGGTAGAAGGAGTAGAAATGACTTGAAACTCCAGAATGTGATATCTCAGAGTCTTTGATAAGTCATAATGATTCCAGTGGTTGAGCACAATCTTACACAGTGCAAATTAATCTCTGGGGGTACAGTGATTTCTATTAGTTGCTCATAATCTTGATGTTTTATTTGACTTGGATTTCAGCTTCAGACCTCATTTTATACTATCAGTAGGACTACCTGCTTCTGCCTCCAACAGTGAATGATTCCACCTCCGCCTCAGCTCATCTGCTGCTGAAACATCATCCATGTCTTTATTACACCTTGAATTAATGACTCCAATACACTCCTGTCTTGCCTCCCTCTTTCTACTGTCCATAAACTTAAGGTCAAATTTCTGCTGCCTATATGATAAGTCGCATTGAACCCATTCCCTTACCAGCCTGTGCTTGATCACTTACATTGGTTCCTGATAAGCAATGCTTCAATTTTAAAATCCCTGGCGTTGTTTTCAAATCCTTCTCTGTCACTGTAATCTCCTTTAGCCTTTCAACATATGCTTCCCCCCCCCCCACCGCACCACCCACTTCCTCCTATCCCTCAAGTTATCAACTTGTCTCCGATACTGTCTGTGTGAGCATCCCTTAAATTTAATCAGTGACTCCATCATTCCAGAATGTAAAGGGTACATTTTTTTTATTTTTGCTTCATTGTTGGTGCATTCAGCTGCCAAGACTCTCTCTGAAACTCCATTCCAAAAGCCCTCTCTCTCTCGATTATTTTGTTTCTTTGTCTCCATCTCCATCTTTCTCTCTCCCTCAGACACACACACGCAATCACCCTCTCTCATACCGACACAATCCCTTTCTCTCTCTCTCATACACACACACACACACACACACACAAAATCCCCCTCTCTCTCTCATACACACACACACACAATCCACCTCTCTCTCTCTCATACACACACACAATCCCTCTCTTTCTCTCTCTCTCATGCACACACATAATCTCTCTCTCTCTCTCTCTTTCTCCCTCCCTCACACACATACACGCAATACTCCTCTCTTTTTCTCAATTGAGGCATTGAATAATATCTACATCCATGACCAATCTTTTAGTATCTGCCCCATAATATCAGTTTATGCAACTCAGTATCAATTTTATGTTTGATAATATTTCCTGGGATATCTTTGTGATGTGAAAAGTACAATATAAGTGGAAGGTCTTGTTGTAGCTGAGGTTCTGGCAGAACCGTAAGCAATCATAAGTCTTAACTTCTCAAGCATTGTGTAATGCAGAAAAGCCAAAGGAATTTTGTGAATTAGCAAAAATTGTTGGGTAGAGTAAAACTTGCTGACTGTTAATGTATTTTATGCCTTTGAAATTCCTCAATGCCATTTTTCTTCTCAAAATTGTAATTTCTGAATGCCCGTAAGAATCTCTTCAATGATTGATACATTGAAATTTGGGTTTTAGTGTCAATCTAGTCAGTAACGAGGGCTCTGTGCTTGAAGGAACAGGTTATCTTTTCCTGCACAAACTACAATAGGCTTGAACGCACTAATGGGGAAAAAAGCTAAAGGTGAATACTTTTAAATTTTACAATGAAGAATCTCAAAAACTGAAGGCAAACTTGTGACCTCTGTATTCAAGATAAAAAGCTGAGGTGAAATATTCAAAACATCTTTTTAACCCACTTGCATTCAAGATAAGTACCTGGAATGATGATAACACTGCTCTATATTCTACAATATATTCAAATATAAATGATTACTGCTCAGAAATTATACTATTGAACTACTGCTAATATCAGAAAAGTATGAAGGATCCAATTATTTTAAGTGGCATTGTATATTCTGATATTTCGAAGCAAATATTTTCAAGACTTATAAATCAACCTAAACTGATTTAATCACCCAAACAGATAAAATAAACTTTCATTGCCAATTTTCTTACACCTGGCAAATGCAAATATGAACAAATTATTCTAAATCAACATGTCATGGTTGTAGTTTAGTGTATTTGCATTCATAGAAAAAAAAAGATACACATAAAATGTGTGCAACCATGACATTTTCAAAAACAAAGCAATTGATTTGTCTCAGCTGGTGATACCTTTCACACTAATTTATTAAGTATTGTGTTTTCCAGTTTTCATACAAAATATTATCCAGGATCTGGTGATAAAGAAAATACTGACCAAGGGATTGATGAGAAGAAGATGGCAGGTTAGGAAATTTTCTTTTATCCTTTTAGCCTTCTTTGTGCACTAGGAATGCATAATTTAAACACATGGAACCAAAATTCTGAAGGATTATCGACCTGAAGCATCAACTCTTTTCCTCTCTCCACAGATACTGCCTGACCTGCTGAGTGTTTCCAGCACATACATTTTTTTTCTCTTTCAGATTTCTACTAACTGTAGCTTTTTGCATCTGCAGTGACTGCCATTCTCAACACGTAGAAAGTGACTCTGATTTTTTATGGTTGACAGCACATTTGCCTATATTGGAACCCATTTGCAGTAGTTTTTATTTCCATGCTCTTAATCCATTATTTTTTTTTGTTATTTAATACTTCATCTACATGGTTTACATTGCAATCAATCTAGCTGTCATCATGGTTTTCTTTTCCATAATACATTTTAGAGTGTCACAGAGTCATAGAGTGGTACAGTGCAGGCCCACCACATCCATGCCAATTTTATTGCCCGTCTACACTAACTCCATTTGTCTGCATTAGATCCTTACCTTTCCATGCCTTGCCTATTTAAGTGACTGTCTAAATGTCTCTTAAACATCGTGATTGTATCTGCCTCCATCACCTCCAATAGCAAGTTCCAAATATCAACCACTCTCAATGTATTAAAAAAAACTGTCCCCTCAAATCTCCTTTTAAACTTAGACCTTAAACCTACACCCTCTTGTTTTTGATACCCCTGTCATTGGAACAAAACAATCTACTCTAGGTCTGCTTCTTACAATTTTAAATTCTTACATCAGGTCACCACTCAGCCTCCTTCACTCCAGGGAAAACAAGCACAGACTATAAAATCTCTTCCCATAACTAATGTCCTCCCTGTACAGTTGCAGCATAACCTGCCTGCTCTTAAATTCAATCCCTCTAGCAATGAAGGCCAGCATTCCATTTGTCTTCTTGGTAACCTGTTGCACCTGCAAACCAACCATTTTGTGATTCATGCACAAGCACTCCGAAGGTCCTCTGCACAACAGCATGCTGCAGTCTTTCACCATTTAAATAATAATTTGACCTTCTATTTTTCCTTCCAAAGTGGATGACCTCAAATTGAAAAAGAAAGCTCGAACATGACCACAACTGCAGTACTGTGTGACTTAGAAAGGATATCATGATCCCTGAAGCTACAGAGAGGGTTTTCCAGAAAAGAAAGGTTTTCGCTGCAAGATTAAGTTGGAACAGCTGGGGTTATTCTCCCCTGGAGCAAGAGACTTTGAGGGGAGATTTAATAAAGTTGCACAGGAGTATGATAGACTTGAATAAAGTTGGCTAAAATGTAGCTGTTCCCCATAACTGGTGACAAAAGGACTAGCGGACAGAGACTATTTTAGGCAAAGATACAGATTACCTGTGAGACAGAACCTTTTCAATAAACAATGACTTAGATCTCACTGACCATAAGGTGGTGGAAGCAGAGACAACTGATGATCTTGAAAGGAAGTTGGAGACAAGAGGAAGGGAAGGGACTGACTAGACTGTTCTACTGAAAGCCAGCATGGAATTAACAGGCTCAATGTCTTCATTCGCTGTCCAAATGATGCTATGGCTCTTCAACTTATCGAGCTGAGTACCTGTCCTGTCACTTAGTCAATTTCTTTGCCAAATATCAATCGCCTTGTTGTCAGTTCTCCCTGTTTGTGACTGTTGTGGTTGCTGAGCTCTCACAGTGAGGTTTCTGCAGCTCCAAACTAATAGTGACAGAATGCTTCAAACAGATACTAAAACTTCACTGTTATTTTGAACGACAAAGGCCAAGGATGAAGAGGTGTCTTGATATTACCAGCTTGTTGTTTTAAGATAGTTTGCTCAGTAAGCAGAAGTGCTAGTTTTTTCTTTATTTCTCGCATAAGAAATCCTTGCCCGTAAACCACATTCTCTTCAGCTGCTCCCATTCAAAAAGCAGGGGTCAGGGAAATTATGGTGAAGACTAGGGCTTTATTAATAGTGCTTAATTTCTCTTGTGCCTTGCATCCATTTTTCAATATAGCGGTCCTCCTCAGGTTACAAGCACCTGACTTATGGACAGCCCATACAAACCAATGAGCGTCTGGCAGACCAGTGGAATAGATTTGCCGGCTACTGCAGGGCTGCTGGCATCTTCTGGTATTGGTATTGGTATTGGTATTGGTTTATTATTGTCACTTGTACTGAGGTACAGTGAAAAACTTGTCTTGCGTACCGACCATACAGATCAATTCATTACACAGTGCAGTTACATTGGGTTAGTACAGAGTGCATTGAGGTAGTGCAGGTAAAAACAATAACAGTACAGAGTAAAGTGTCACAGCTACAGAGAGTGCAGTGCAATAAGTTGCAAGGTCACAACAAGGTAGATCGTGAAGTCAGAGTCCATCTCATCTATAAGGGAACCGTTCAATAGTCTTATCACAGTGGGGTAGAAGCTGTCATTAAGTCTGGTGGTACGTGCCCTCAGGCTCCTGTATCTTCTACTCGATGGAAGAGGAGAGAAGAGAGAATGACCCAGGTGGGTGGGCTCTTTGATTATGCTGGCTGCTACCCCAAGACAGTGAGAGAGAGGTAAAGACAGAGTCCAAGGAGGGGAGGCTGGCATCTGTGATGCGCTGGGCTGTGCCCACAACTCTTTGCAGTTTCTTGCGGTCCTGGGCAGAGCAGTTGCCGTACCAAGCCGTGATATATCCAAGTAAGATGCTTTCAATGGTGCATTGATAAAAGTTGGTGAGAGACAAAGGGGACAAATCTTCTGCCAGCTGGGAGTGGGACATTTCTGTGTGCCTTCTCTCCCTACTCCCCAAGCTGCATCAATCAAACCAAGAAGAGCTGGTAGCACTGAGCAGACTCAGTTGCTCAGTCACTGAATCAGCAAAACTTGCTGGCACCAGGTCTTGCCACGCCTGCTTGATCTCCCACAAACTGTGTTTGTTCATTTCTGACTTATAAACTGCGCAAGAATGGAACCCTGTTGTAAACTGGGGAGGACACATATCCTCAAAAATCCGTTGCTGAATGCACTTGCATATTTTCTTTGCAACTTCTTTCCAACCTGAAATGTTCCCATTTTCAGAAGCATGATATGGCAGTCATTAATTAGTCTGAATCCTATATTCTATCTGCAACAAATGTGTCATATGTAATGTGGATCCATAGATAATAATTGAGGCTTTAATGATGTGAGATTTTTACGTTAGCTACGTAACCTACTATTGTTTATTGTTTCTCAGACTGGAGGCCTGTGAGTAGTGGTGTGCCTCAGGGATCTGTGCTGGGGCCATTGTTGTTTGTTGTCTATATCAATGATCTAGATGATAATATGGTAAATTGGATCAGCAAGATCGCTGATGATACTAAGATTGGAGGCGTTGTGGACAGCGAGGAAGGCCTTCAAAGCTTGCAGATGGATCTGGACCAACTGGAAAGATGGGCCAGAAAATGGCAGATGGAATTTAATGCAGACAAGTGTGAGGTGTTACATTTTGGAAGGACAAATTAAGGTAGGACATACACAGTAAATGGTAGGGCACTGAGGAGTGCAGAGGAACAAAGGGATCTGGGAGTTCAGATACATAATTCCCTGAAAGTGGCGTCACAGGTAGACAGGGTTGTAAAAAAGGCTTTTGGCATCCTGGCATTCATAAATCAATGTATTGAGTAGAGGAGTTGGGATGTTATGGTGAGGTTGTATAAGTCATTGGTGAGGCCAAATTTGGAGTATTGTGTGCAGTTCTGGTCACCTAACTATAGGAAGGATACCAGTAAGATTGAAAGAGTGCAGAGGAGATTTTCTAGAATGTTGCTGGGTCTTCAGGAGTTGAGTTACAGGGAGAGACTGAACAGGTTAGGACTTTATTCCTTGGAGCATAGAAGAATGAGGGGAGATTTGATGGAGGTTTACAAAATTATGAGGGGCATAGACAGAGTAAATCTAAGTAGGCTCTTTCCACCGAGATTAGTACAAGAGGACATGGCTTTAGGGTGAAAGGGGAAAGGTTTGGGACAACATTAGGGGGAACTTCTTCACTCAAAGAGTGGTGAAAGTGTGGAACGGGCTGCCATCTGATGTAGTAAATGCAGGCTCACTCTTAAGTTTTAAGAATAAATTGAATAGATACATGGACGGGAGAGGTCTGGAGGGTTATGGACTGGGTGCAGGTAAATGGGACTAGCGGAATACCGTTTCGGCACAGACTAGAAAGGCCAAATGGCCTGTTTTCTGTGCTGTGGTGTTCTATGGTTCCATTGACGACAGCTCCGCCTTCAATACTATAACTCCAAGCAAACTCATCACCAAACTCCGAGACCTGGACTCAATAGCTCCCTCTGCAACTGGATCCTTGACTTTCTAACCAACAGACTGCAGTCACTGAGGATAGGCAGCAATACCTCCAGCACGATTATTGTCAACACTGGTGCCCCACAAGGCTGCGTCCTCAGCCCTCTACTCTACGCCCTATACACTCATGACTGTATGGCCAGATTCTGCTCTAACTCCATCTACAAGTCTGCAGATGATACCACTGTAGTAGGCCATATCTCAAACAACGATGAGTCAGGGTACAGGAAGGAGATAGAGAGCTTGGTGACATGGTGTCATGACAACAACCTTTCCCTCAATGTCAGCAAAACAAAAGAACTGGTCATGGACTTCAGGAAAGGGGGCAGTGTACATGCACCTGACTACATCAATGGTGCTGTGGTCGAGAGGGTTGAGGGCTTCAAGTTCCTAGGAGTGAACATCACCAATAGCCTGTCCTGGTCCAACCACGTAGATGCCATGGCCAAGAAAGCTCACCAGCGCCTCTACTTCCTCAGGAGGCTAAAGAAATTTGGCATGTCCCTTTTGACACTCACCATTTTTTATTGATGCACCCATAGGAAGCATCCTTTCTGGATGCATCACAGCTTGGTATGGCAACTGCTCTGCCCAGGACTGCAAGAAACTGCAGAGAGTTGTGGACACAGCCCAGCGCATCACAGAAACCAGCCTCCCCACCACGGACTCTATACCTCTCACTGCCTTTGTGAAGCAGCCAGCATAATCAAAGACCCCACCCACCCGGGTCATTCTCTCTTCTCTCTTCTTCCATCAGGCTGAAGATACAGGAGCCTGAGGGCACATACCACCAGGCTCAAGGACAGCTTCTATCCCACTGGGATAAGACAATTGAATGGTTCCCTTATATGATGAGATTGTCTCTTTACCTCACAATCTACCATGTTTGACCTTGCACCTTATTGTCTACCTGCAATGCACTTCCCTGTGGCTGTGACACTCTACTCTGTATTCTGTTATTGTTTTTACCCTGTACCACCTCAATGCACTGTGTAATGAATTGATCTGTACGAACGGCATGCAAGACAGGTTTTTCACTGTACCTCGGTACAAGTGACAATAATAAACCAAGACCAATACCAATAAGGACTGTGTCTTGTGAATAACTACTTACTGTGTTGAAACAATGTAGAAAGTTCCAGAAGCAATCTGGTAGAAAGCCCCAGTTAGAACGCTGCCTGGCCCTTTGATTATTAAGTAGCTTTGCTGTTAATTTGAATTGTCAACTATTTCTAGTATCTCAAAGAGTGAATGGAGGAGATAGTGAGACACGACCAATATGGCAAATCTCACAAGTGACACAATCACAGGGTTGTTTGTGTGATGCAGTGGCATATTTTGCTGCCTGCGGATTGAGATATGTATGTCTTCGTGGATTTTGCTTGATAAAGAATATAACATGGCAACAGATGGAGACACCTCTGAAGTTATTACAACTAGTCAGGAAGAAAGAACATTTCTTTTTTTAAAAAAAAAGTTTATTTGATCAATATAATCTGTTGATCGCACATTACTGAGGTAAAGCTCCAGAACTGGTACGAGAAGATGACAGTACATTAAAAACGGATGGAATGTTTCAGTAACTTTAGAGCACAGACATCCTTTTAACGAATGCTGTGTTTGTGCTTGAATTGCTTGGTACAAATGCATCTCTCGAGAGAATGCTTTCAGTCATGAACGATGTCTGGATGGTAAATGAGTGTAAAGTAATGGTTGAGACGGTGAAAGTAGTGTGAAAACAGATATGTACCAGAACTGTTTTATTTTTTTTAGATCTGCAAAAACAAGAAACTATTATAACAGGTGTATTTATCTGAAAAAAAATACCCTAAGGATGTTTAAAAGCTGGAACCATTTGCCGTGGGATTGCAAAATAACATTATTATTTTTCACCGAATTATAAGAAGTTTGAATAAAATTGTCTGTGGTAAATGTATTCCTGCATTTTACATAATATACATCCAAATAATTTGTGATATTTTTATACATTCTAAGTAACAATTCACCATGTAAAATTGATTTCAATGTTAAAAATGAACTGATGTGAGCAGTGATATTGAGTTTAAAATTCCTTTTAAAGATGACACAGAAGTATGATGAAATAATAATTATTTTCTGTACCGGGGTTACTTTACTAAATTTGAATATCATAAAGATAGTTTGAAAGAATGAAGAAACAACTATAGATAGAAGACCTGAACATATGAAGATAGAGGACATGACTAGTCATGAAAGACTCTAAAGCTTCATTGGTTCACAGGGTTTTACAATGAAATTGTTATTCCATTGAACTCCATGCAGAGCCCACCAGTATGACACAAAGCTGCAGCCATTCTTTAGTACTTACACTGGGGAACAAATAATGCTAAGTTTCACTGGTTGTGAGGGATTAAGGTGAGTGTTCGAATTTTAAAGTCCAATTATTTGAGGCTTTTTGCTTTTATATATTACTTAGAACATAGAACAATTACATCTAGGGGTTCTAATTTTTTAAAACAGTTTCTCAATTTATAACTTTTTTTTCAAATTTGGTGAATAAATTTATTTACCTTTTGGAATGTTTTTGAATGATGAAAATATTCAAAGTCATTCAAAGTGATTTGACGGCTTGTCCAGCTGGCTAAAGCAGGGTTATGGTGTGGCTTCATCTTGCCGCTGTGGTTTGAGACAGCCCTGTTCAGGATGCTCTCATTTTAGACTCTGCACATGATAAATGAGGACTTAGTTCATAGGGCAGCAGTAAACACACGCGACTAGCTGTTGTCTACAAAATCCAGCCAAATGTACATCGAAGATAATAAATCGGTGTCTAGACAATGGCACGGCAATTGCTGACGAAGTTTGCCATTACTAAAAGATAACATTGAAGACAAAGAAGCAATCTAAAGAACACTCCTGTCATCATAAGTCCTCGTTATACAATCTGACTGCACCCTAATTGTAAACTGTTTCTTACATACAGATGGAATGTGGTAGAGATGATGCAGAATATAAGCCAATGTATTCATTAAAGTTTTGAAATTTTTTCTCGACTTGCAAGTTTTTTTTTAGGAACTCTGGAAGTGACTTTCAGCATTGGATTTGCAAAGTTAGGTCATCAAGAGCAGGAGAGGGCAACCCATCAGATGGAGATTAAAATGAAGTGTTGAATTTATCACCTTTGACTCTCAGCACTTCTGTGTTGGAGAGTTAGGTGACAATCTAGCTCTCAAACTGAAAGTTGTACATTGTAACTAAGACAGCAAGAGGAAATTCTTTTTAAAGATTTTGCTCATAAAGTATCTTTTACATCCTGGAACATTTACATGTGTTTTATTGAAATGGAATTGTTGTAATGCAGGAAAAAAATGTAAGCTAACTTCCACGGTATTTGTAAGCTATGTTGGATTCGACTGTTTAATATATATCTTTTTGTTTAAGTAGTCTTTAACATGTATTGTGTTTAATACAACTCAATGGCTGTACGAGGTATAACCGCTTCTTAGCTTATTGGTTCGTCCATCAGGTGAATACGTGTTTTCTCATTGGTTGGGTTTGCCACAGGTATCTCGCAGGTTTTCTGATTGGACTATTGTTAGCTGAGGAGTACCTCTTATCTCAGGTATAAAAGGTGTCATTTTTTGTTAATCTCTCTCTTGCTCTCTTCCCCAGCTCTAGCTCATTTTTAGTTCCTTCATATGGGCTCATCTCCGAGTAGTAAAGCTAGTGCCATGTGCTCTGTGACTGTTTCTTTGTTTTAAACTTTTCCAATAAAACTCTGTGAAGCACCAAGTTGTTTTCAACTCATTCTTGGACTCCTGAAAGAACCCGTGGATTCAAAAATAACCGGATCTGACAGCTAAATAATCAGAGGCTTGTCTGAACTTTCCTTGACTCCTGTAATCATGCATTAATCAGTCACTTCATGGTACAACAATGACCATTTTGGTCATGGACCTGCCGCTTGAGAATTCAGTTGTATCTGGCCGCCAAGGAAGGAGTGTTCTGGGTTACAAGGTGATCAGGGTAAGGGTTGGTTACCAGCAATTGCTGTTGGCAGAGCCTGTAATTGTCAGTCAGATATGGGGGAGGTGAATAGTGAGTTGGGGGGAGTGGGAGGCAGGCTGGTTGTCAGTGGTTTGGGAGAATGCTGTAAATACCAGCAATGGGCAGTATCTTTGGAGAAAGAAAAACTGATCTAATGTTACTGGTCGATATACTTTCATTAGTATTGGCCTGTTCTGAAAAAAAATTGAAAAGGTTGATTAAGATACCTTTATCTTTATTAGTCACATGTACATCAAAACACACAGTGAAATGCATCTTTTTGCGTAGTGTTCTGGGGGCAGCCTGCAAGTGTCGTCATGCTTCCAGCGCCAACATAGCACTCCCACAACTTCCTAACCCGTACGTCTTTGGAATGTGGGAGGAAACCGGAGCACCCGGAGGAAACCCACGCAGACACGGGGAGAATGTACAAGCTTCTTACAGACAGTGGCCGGATTTAAACCTGGGCCGCTGGCGCTGTAAAGCGTAACGCTAACCGCTACACTACCGTGCCTGTCCTCATTATTCGAACTTACTGAATTCCAAGTTGTATCCTGAGGGCTGTAACATACCTCGTCAGATGATGGCGTACGATTCCTTAAACTTTCATTGGAATTCATTGGAACAATGTGGGAGTACAAAGACAGAGCTCACAGTCAAGGTGAAATGTAGTTTAACGATTTCCTGTGGCTTCCTATGCACAATGATTTCCAGGCTCTTACCCACTCTCCTCTCAGCCAAAACAAGGAGAGGCTTGACCTTGTCCTCCTCTTCCACCCTACCGCCCTCCACATCCAATAGATTACCCTCTGTAATTTCCATGACCCTAAATGTGACACCATTATCGGATCCATCTTCCCCTCACCCACCCTTTCAGTATTCAGAAGGGACCAATCCCTTCACGACTCCCATATTTACTGTTCCCTTCTCACTGCATTTCCCAATAACTACAGGAGAAACAATACCTGCCCGTACACGATCTACCTTGTTGTGACTTTGCACCTTATTGCTCTGCACTTTCTCTGTAGCTGTGACACTTTACTTTGTACTGTTATTGTTTTTTTTTACCTGTACTACATCAATGCACTCTGTACCAACCCAATGTAACACCACTGTGTAATGAATTGATCTGTACGAACGGCATGCAAGACAAGTTTTTCACTGTACCTCGGTACAAGTGACAATAGTAAACCAATACCAGTTCCAATACCTCACATTTTCCACCATTTAAAGACCTAAACATTCCTTCCACATGAAGCTTGTTGTACTAACTTTATGTACTGCATTCACTGCTCACAGGGCAGTCTCTTCTACATTGGAGAAATCAAGCACAGATTGTTGACTGTTTTATGGAACACATTTGTTCAGTCCGCAAGGCTGAGCCCTGACCATCCAGTTTCCTGTCACTTTAATTCTCCATTACAATCTCACTGTGACTTCTACGTCTTTGGTCTTGTACACTGTTCCAGTGTGAGGCTTGAAGAATACCACTTCATCTTCCGTTTATAGTCCTCAAGACTCAATAATGAACTCAACAATGTCAGATAACCAGTCTTATAGCTTGTGTCAGAACTGCCCAGTTCTGATGAGTGTTCATCAACCTCCAACATTAAGCCATTTTTTCATTCTCCACAGCTGCTACCTGACCAGCGGGATTTCCAGCAGCCTCTTTTATTTCGGATTTCCAGTGTTACGGACTCAGTGAATGTCCCTTTAAGATAGAGAGTGTGTGTGTATTTGTGTGTGTGGCGTGCTTACGTCAATAGAAGATAAAGGACGTAATGACGTTGTAGAAGAAGAAGGAGAGAGAGAGAGAAGGGAGAGGGACAGCAGCCTGCTAGTTTTCTCTATTGATGGATGAGAAACAATAACTGTGTTTGCCACTGAAATCCATGTATGGAAGTTGGAAGTAATCCGGTGGAGTTCACTTTATTGCTGACCTGTAGAAGGAAACAGGTATTTGTGTGTGTGGACGACCACGATTCGGATGCTTTTCAGGGTGAGGAAGTCACTACCGAGTAAACACTGGAGTGTCGTTTGGGTTCCATCGTGGAACATTTGGACTTCTTAATTACTCTCTCTATGTTTCTCTACGTCTACGTCTTATCTTCAGACAACGGTGGTTGTTGAAGAAGCCCTTGCTCATGTTTTCACCTTACGGCTTGCGGAACTGAACTTTAAGAACCCTTCCTGAACTTGGAGTTTGGGACTTTGCCACACACACACACACACACGAAGAGTTTAGTTTTGGGGTTAACGTTCAAGGTTTAACATTTTTGAATTCTAACATACTAACGTTTTTACTTTTATTTTACGTATTATCATAAGTAGTGATTAATAAAATAATTTTTAACACTGAATCATGCTCAGTGTGTTTCTTTTGTTGCTGGTTCGTGACACCAGCAACTGTAATACGTTGTATCCCCCATTTCCAGAACTGTTATCTCTTTCTCCTCTGGACCTTATTCATCTCCTTTTATTTACCAGACAGATTGCTTTGTGATTATAAAACCAGCAGCAACCTCCCTCAGCCAATATCACCATCTTTTATTCCATCCAGTCTCTCTTGGTTTTCACTTTATCACAGACATTCCCATTATTCTCTTCATCCCTAACCTTTCTTTGCAACTTGAAGCATGTTTGACTTTAATTTTTAATTCCAATGAAACATCATTGATCTGAAGGGTTGATCTGTTTCTCTCTCCACAGATGCTGCTTGATTTGCTGAGTATTTACAGCGTTTTCCATATTTCCACAAAATTGTAGTTGGTTTGCAGGAGCTGATGCCGGTAGACGTCCAGTGACAAATGAACTTTGCAATGACATTAGCGATAGAGCTTAGAATCCTTTTGCTGAATACACTGGAAGGTTCGCCTCTTGCTGGGAATACTAATGGCATTACCTATTGATAATGTACAAAAAATTGTTCCTGCGACATTGTCAAACTCCTGCACTCTGGCCTATCCACAGAAACAGCATCTCCAGCTCTCTGACCTGTTTCTGTCCTTTACCATTCACTTCACCATTATTTCCCTCCTGCAAAACAGTCCATCAGTTTCCCCTCTTCACATCTGCGATCTCAAACAGTCATTGAACCATTGTATTCATGCCTTTCTTTCTCTGTTATTATTTATCCTGTTAAGGATTCTTCCTTAAAAATTCTTTCAGTCAACTTTACCACTATAAGGTTTAGATATGTTCCAATCAGGTGTCTTTGCTTTGGTTGGGAAGCATTTCCCCTTAAGAGTGAAGCAGAGTGCATCTGCATGCTCTGACTATCATGATACGGAATTACGTGGGTATTACTCCAACTTAATCCATCCTCATCATTGCATTGTGTCTTGTGTGGATTTGAACACAGAGATGACCTTTGCTGGATTACACACAGTGACATCTTAACAGGTAGCGAAACAGGAAGACTTACACCTCCTGCACTTGTAATGCTCAGTTTTATCTTAAAATAACACTTAATTTTCTTTTCTGGTCATAATTTTTGTCATTTCCAGCTAGCTGTGGGATCAGACTATGATGAGTGGCTTTTCTCCTGGTATTTGTCGTTATAATTTCTCGTAGCAATTAATGGGAGAAATGTCGGGAATGGACGAATAACTCATCTGTGATTTCCTTCCTTTAAACAGAGAAACAGTTCAGGGTCTCCATGGTGCATTCTTACCCTTGCAAGCTAGGCACTGAATTGGGGGAGATGGAAGAGTGATGGGGGCAAATCTAGGGTCCAACCACTTTGCAAATGTTTTTGCTTGACTGACAACATGATTTGTCAGTATACCCCTCTAAAGATAGTTTTAACTGGAGGTAACTAATGCTTTAGCTGATTGATATTTAAGTAAACAGTGAAATAAACAAATGCAGGTCATTAATTCTATTTTGCTTCTGTTGTTCCTTTGGTAACTGAAGAGTGAGTAGCAGGCTGCTCACTTACAATTAATGGCCTGGTCACTACCAGCAGCTACAGTAGACAGCTTTAAGGTAGTGCCCATGAACGTATATGTTATACAGTATGTGAAGACCAGAATCACGAGTTTAGTTGTGTACAGTGGCAGAAAATAACGGAAACTCATTCCAAGTTGCTGCATTGCTGGCACTGCATATTGTCAGTGATTTCCTTTTGCAGGAAGCATAATTACTTCTCTCTGTCTCTCTCTCTGTCTCTGTCTCTCTCTCTCTCCTCGAGAGGGATTTAAGGAAGATTATCGAATCAGTGATGCTTCTCGCACCTCTGGTATCTACTTCTTTCTTACATTTTTCCTTAATACGATTGTGAAAAAGTGCTAGCAGACACAGAGAATTCTCTCTCTTGCAGTTATGTGCCAATCCCAGACAATTTCTACACTCAATATCGCCTTTATTTTGATCATCAACCTGCATTAAAGGGTTGTTTATCTGTCAGTTATTTGAAACCGACTGAATGTCCAATTGCTAATATCAGAAGGAACAATCTGGATGTAGTTTCAATGGTGTTTAAGTGCCTGAAAGTCAGAAACCGATATCAGCAAGAGCCAGGTGAGTCCCAGTAATCTCTAAATCATCCAGTTGCTAGGCAACTTCAGGTACCAATATGAAAAACAATGCAAAGAAAATGAAGCTGACTTTGTCAGTGGGTGTCCACAAGAGCCAGCTTTAAGTAGTTAAAAAAAATTGCTGTTGTAAGATAGGGATCAGATTCATTCAGAGTGTCACAGCCATTGATTTTCAATATCTGCCAAGAAAACAAGGATGTAATTCTTTTGGATTGGCAAGTTAATGAGAGCCCAAACAGATAAAGGCAGCACAGGGCAGGATGATGCAGATGAAGTGCTTTACCAATAGATTCAGATGGACAGTGAAGGAAACGCAGCGATTGCAGGAATGACACTTCCAGCCAAAGTGAAAAAAACCCGTTTCCAGTTCCTTAGGACATTTAGAATTTCAGCCAGATAGCTGGATTTTAATCTGCACAGCGCAGCGTTGGGTTTGATGCAGGCCACCCTGAGGCAGTTGCCTGCACAAAGACACAAATGCCAGATCTGTTGAAGGATTACAGCCCTCAGAACATTATCATCTGTGATGAAATGGGGCTTATTACGGATCAGCTGTTGATTAGCAGCCTTAGTGCTCAAGAAAAATCTTTAGCAGGCAGGAATGATAGCCTGTCAATGTGTTACATGCTAACATTAATGGGATAGAAAATGTGAAAATTTAGAAGTAAATCATGCTACCAATTGTTTACCACCTATAATAGTACAATGCGATTCAACCATATTTTATACAAATTCAATGGCCATTGGATGTTATTAACTGCTAAAGATAAAGATCATTCTCACTTTCTCATATTTTCGGAGGAATAAATATGGTGCATTTCTGCTAAAAATCAATGAGCAGTAGCATTATCTCGATTAACATCAATTTACATTAAATAATGGTTTTAATTCAGTTTAACATTGCAGGGTACTTCATTAGAGCATTAACAGACTAAAATTAACACAGTGAAATAAAGAGATACTCGGACAGATTGGTCAGTGAGATACATTTTAAGTTGTGACATACAGAAGGACAGAGGGGAGAAGTTTACAAAGAAAATTCCAGAACATTTATGAATGCAATGCATCTGGCACCCAGAGGCAGAACCAAAACCTACAGCCAGGTGAAGCAGGTTGCTTTGAAAGAAAGCTCTCTAACTTCCCTTTCACTTAGGTATTAACAGCTTATTTATAATGGTTAAATTTAGCAATAGCGCAATGTTAAACTACTTCATGCTTAAGAAAATTGGAGTTAAGATTTATCCTTGTTTGGTCATCTAATCATTTGCAGAAGAAGCATTCCAAAGTTTTCTGCTTTCTGTCATCTATTCTGAATCACACAACCAGAATACATTGGCCTCTAATACAGTGGAGGATCAATGTTTTTGCATGCAAAATGCTGCCTCCATAATTAGATTACATGCAGTGTGGTCTCAAAGGAATTGTACAAATGCAACATTAATAAATAATGCACCAATATAACCCTTGCTATGAGTTCTGTAAGAATGCCTTGGAAAAGGCAGGTCACTGGATTTATGTGAGGAAGTATACTGTTTGTCAATTGTGGATGGGACATGTCTGCTTCAAACATTTCTAGAAAAAGAATAGTTTTGAAAACTATACACCTTTTTAAATGAACATGAGACAACAAAAATAAAAAAAACTTTACTTTTCAGGAAAATTATTTATCTGAGCTTAGACTGGCAGAACAAAATAATATCTCATGAATTTTAGGTACCAATGTTGACATCAACATTGAACATGGTAGCAAACCAAAAGCAGAAGATGTTGGCAATGAATAAGTTGATGATAACAGTGAGAATGAGCATATGATTAATCAGCGGTGATGTTGCAGGAATTGGTTCACCTCTGTTATGTTTAAAGAAGATTTTGTGCTGGAGAACAATTACACTGACTTTAGTTGATTATTGTTTGGCTTTGTAACACGTTCATTGATGGAACACAAAAAGGAAGATAATTCATTCTTGCCTTGTTTGGCTTATGATGTAAAATCAATAGCTGTGGATTTTATATTTATTCTCCGGCAGCACACATTATCACTTTCAAACTGTTTATTGAACTGCTTCACATGTTGCCTTCACTGATTTCAGCAAGACATCTAATCCTCAAATGAAAATAGAGTAAATCATATGGCATTTAATAAAGGTACATATTCAGCTCTCCTTTGATAAATCCAACTTAGAAGAGACGTTTGCCATGAGTAACACCTGTGTTCACTTCCTTGTTTACAATTCTGCAATTTAGTTTGAAGAATTACCATGATAAAGTGTCTTGAAACGCCCACTGCAAAACTTTTGACTTTAGTCCTGAAATAAATCCGGTGTTAACAGATCAGTCACCTAATATACAGCCTGCCTGATTTTCCTCTCCCTGGAGTTCAGGCAGTTAAACTGCAGCCAGATGTTTCATGCCTCAACTCATGTTGAAAGCCCTACCTACATTATCGTGTGGAGGTCACAGTAATGCAATCATACCATTACAATGGGGATCACATTTGCAAAAATGTTTTACGAAATCCAAGATTAAGAAGGCTGGAGTACTTTGTATCAGTCATTATCAAGCAAGAATATGCTGCCAAAATCTCAGAAGAGAAGGTATTAGAGATAATGGGTTGAATTTTGCTGGCTGTGGTCAATGGGCCCAAAGGGAACGGCATATGTTCAGCCCTTAAACTGAGGTAAGTTGCAGGTTTACCCACTTCTCCTGTGATTCTGGGACTAAGTGACAGATTTATAAGGACAGGTCTGTTATTTCTCTGCATCACAGGGTCTACAAACCCCACTTATTTCAATATGGATTCTAGGCTTGCAGGTCAGCAGGTAAATGGGAAGGTAAGTTATTTATTAAATTATTTTGATTTAATTTCACACTTTAGAAATATTTCTAAGTGCTTTCATGTATTTTTAATTCCCTTTTCTTATTTTTTTAGTTATTTGATCAGAATGAGATGCATCTGGGTTCTAAGAGAAGCTGGTAGATATTGCCTTACATGTCCAGGGAGTTACCAGCGGACTGCAGAATGGCTTTGTTCAAATAGAAGTGAAAGGACAAACCATTAAAGGCTGGTCAGTTTAATGTCAGTGGTGGGGAAGCTCTCAGAGACAATAATCAGGGAAAGAATTAATAGGCACTTGGAGAAGTTTGAGGGAATAAAGGAGAGCTGGCTCAGATTTATTAGACCATGTTAACTAATCTGGCTGAATTTTCTAATGAGGTAATAGAGAATGTAATAGAAGATGATGTGGTATATGTCATCTGTACAGAGCTGACAAAGCCTCACATATATGGTTGGTTAACTAAGTCAAGGCTCATGGCAAGGGTTCGTGGCAGCGTGGATAAGAGGTTCACTTTGTCAGAAAGCAAGAGAGTCACAGTTTTTCAGACAAAGGAAAAGTAAATATTTGATGCCTTGGCTCCTTCTGAAGTATATTAAAGAGCAGCAAAGTAAATCACAAAATTTCTAAACTGGCAGAGGATATAAGACTTAGGAGCTGTGCTAAACAGTGAAGATGATCATAATAAACTGCAAAAAGCCATAGGTAGGTTGGAAAAATGGGCAGACAAGTAGCAGTAGAAAATTTATAGATGTTTTCGTACGCACTAGGAAATTCATTTCTTCATTCATCGGTTGGACTTCTGTTATGTCTCGCAATGGTTTCTGTTGTAAAATTCCCCAAATGACATCAACAATTGTGCCATCTGTGGTGAGATTTTCAGCCAGAAAAATAATGGCCTAGAATTTCTCGTGAGAAATTTTCCTGCATTAAAATGATGGTAGCAATTTCCCTTGAGCTGTTCTAAAATGTTCCAAAGAGAAATAGTGGAGTAGCCCTTGTAGCTCCACTCTGCTTCAGGATTGGCAGCATTAAGGGCTGAATTTTCTCACAGCTCTGACCTCGACGTGGGCTAATGCTACAACTAGCATTCATTCAGACTCTGGGGATTGTTGGCAAGGAAAGAATGCAGACTCCATTGATGGGAGGGAGATTGGCAGAGTCCTCCAGGGATGGTGAGGGGGGGTGAGCAGAGGAGCCTGTACAGATTTCTGAAAACCTGTGTGCACAGAAGACATCTTTCTTGTGCAAAAGACACTTATGGTAGCAAGGTGTCAAAGGGTATCTGTAAGAGCATGACTACTTTGTATAAATGCCAATGCTTTTGGCCAGATGATTCTTCACCAAAAATTGAGTTCCCCACTTTGCCTGCAGAGCTTTCTTTGACTTCTGCAATGCAGCACTAAGCAGAAGAGTGTGAAATATGAATATCTCACCAGAGACAGGCTGCAAGAATTGTCAGGCTAGGCTTGAGAGTCAAGGTGGCCCTGACTTTGAGAACAAGTGCAGGCACTTCTTTTTGTTTGCCAGGTGTTTACCCGTGACTTCTGCAAACTGCAATGATTTCATCGTGCTAAATATATCAGCCAGAATATAATTATTGTTTTGGAAGTGTTGTTTCGTAGAACTTGCATTGGTGTAAACTTACCTGAAGTGCCACTAATTTGCTCCGACCCCAGAATGTACAATTTTCAGAAATGGCTGACCTGGAAGTGATGCTGACAGAAAATTCCCTTTTTGGGACTTTTCCTTCAAGTGCCTCGTACGGTATTAAAGAGAGAAACAAAGGACTGCAGATGCTGGAATCTGGATGAAAAACACAATGATGCTGGAGGAACTCAGCAGGTCAGGCAGAATCCGTGGAGAAAAGCAGACAGTCAATGTTTCGGGTCAGGACCCTTCTTCAGGACTGGCGGTTCTCCACCTGCTCCAAGTCAGAGGTTCCCACCACCACCCAGTCCCCCCCCCCACCCCACCCCACCCAATGAATAACCACTTTACAAAACCTGAATGGCATCTTTTGGAAAATGATATAATTCATCTATAGTTCAACCCACTTTTTAGTTGTGGTATAAAAAGTAACTAAGATGACTAATTAATGAGATGCTGGTGATTAATTTTGCTTTGTTTACTCACTGGATGTGAGTATTTATGTCCCCTTGAGCTGTCTTGCTAGACTATTCCAGAAGGCAAATAGGAGCCATCCACATTTAAGTAGCTCTGTCGCATCCATGTAAGGACAATTTGTTTCTTCCCCAAAGGACATTAACAACCAGATACTTTTTGACAGCCTAGTACTGCCATGGTTATCATTACTGCTGATACTACTTTTTTAACTTTCAGATTCATTTAATTAGTTGAATTTAAATTCCTCAGCTGCCCTGATGGTATTTGAGGATTTCTCCAGGCAACTCATCCAGTTCACAGGGTTACTCCTGCAGTAACAAAACCACTCTGCCATAAACATTTAATCTCGGGCATTAGAATGAGAGTGCTTAGTCTTTACTTACTGATTTCAAAAAGTATTCAGTGTACTAACATACAACATGGCATTACCACAATGTTTGAATTCATGCTTATAATTCCAGATACCATTACAAATTTGTTAAGCTTGAATTTAGAGTTAGATATACATGCATTTTAACTCATTATTTGCATTTTCTTGTTCAATTTCCATTAACTATTTCTATGCATCCACTGCCAGATTCTAGTAATTTAATTAACTCAACACCAGAGGGCCAATTTTCCACACCAAGATTTTCTGTTGAGTTGTTGGGTCAAAGTTAGTTAATAAGCAGAATGACTCCAAATTGCTGCACTCATCTGATTTTCCAGGCAATAATTAAGTAAAAGGAAGCCAATGTTAGCTTAATTGTTGTGGTGCAGGTTTCACACCCGAGACATCCTAGTGTTAAAATTATACCATACAATTAGGATGCTGAGTTCAGTCTGGTTATTCAGAAGCCATGAGGGTTGTCAGATTGCTATTTTAGAGCCCAATTTGTTCACAAATCAAGAAAGGAAACATGTCATGCATCCGTGCCCATTCTTACCAGTTTGTCAAAACCATCTGATCCAACATCCTTGCAGAATACACTTCTAGCAATGGTCACTTTCTAAGAATAAAAATGAACATGGAGGCATACCTTTCATTTCAAATTGGCATGGCAAGGTACGAAGTGACTGCTGAGAGCCTCTGACTGGCACCATCTTAGTTAGTGATGATGATGCTTACGTTGAGAAAGATGCAGAGGTTTGCAGCATATTCTAAGGAATCTGACAAGGATTTGTGTGCTCGATCTCGGAGCATTTTCATTCTGCCTCCTAACAAACCCTTGCACAGTAAGGCACCGCTTCAAGATGAAAAGTGAGAATGAAAAATGCCACATTGACAGCTTTCAACGACAATGCATCTATTTTTAAAGAAACAAGCTGCACAATGCATTGTCACTATAGACACCCAGAGTGAGCTAGAGGTTCTGGATGTTTTCCATTGTACATCTGCTCCTTCAATTGCTAGCACTTAAAGCCTCATGTCAATAATTTCTGCAAGGATTCTCCAGATCTCCTGATGTAACTTGGCATAAGATCAGCAGCAACCCCGGGGAAAAAGCATAAAGAATCCTTCAAATTATTTTTCTGAGTTTTCCACTATTTTTTTCAGACAAAGTTATGTCAGGAAACCATTGTGAAAGTTATACCTCCACTTTGTTTTTAAAAAAATGGCTCATCATATTCCTAAATGAAGCCTAAAGAAAGTCTTCACCAGTAAACCCATATCTTTATTGTCTGTTTTCATAGTAGATTGACCAGTAATAAGAAATAAAGAGTAATTTTGACTATTATAATAATCAGAATCTCCTCCTTTCCCAATTTCCACCTTTTTTTTTAAAGGGTCCTATTTTCTTCCAAACATGCTGGGCTTCCTTCTTAAAATGCAACAGGCCTCTTTGCAAAGGCCTACAGGCAACAATCTGACAGGTTGTCCGTTTAATCTGTTTTGGGGCTTTTCCCCTCGCAGCACCTCCCACCACATCATAGCCAGACATCATGTTCAGGCATCTGAACAAGAGCAATCTCCATCTGATTTTCTTGCCCCAAGCACCCATTTCACTCCAGTGCCATTAGCCATTATGACCAGAAAATCAGCACAACTGTTTCTTTAAGGTGCCAGAAGATTGAAATTTCAATTACCTGTAAGGCATTCTAAGCAAACCCATTTATCATGGTACATTTTACACACTGCAACTCTCCAACTTTTTGGTATTGAGTGATTGTTTGTTTACTTGTCTTCAGGCAAAATTCACACAGTGACATTTTAAGTTCAAAGATTCTACAATTAAGACAGATATTTCTTTGGTACTAGTATACTCCCTTCCATAGGGTTTAAGAATGTTACAGTCTTAACAATAATCTTTTCAGATTGTAAATTCACATACATTGTTGGTAGTCTGCTTTCTTAATATTTGATACCATAAATAAGCAAATTGACACTTTATTCCTTTGTTTTCAAATTGTTTTGAATATTCATTCAGTGATTGGGTAGGGTTTATTTCTGCAGTTCAGGAATTACATTTTCTAAATTTGATTCTTTACTGTGATGTCTTTAGGATGCAATCTTAGGTGGTTTCTCCTGGAAGGTAGGGAAATACATGCATTAATCTGGTCACATGAGACATTTCAAGAACACGACAAGGAATACATTAACTACCTGCCCCTTTGCCAAGGGAATGGAGTATTCTGCAGAGGAATATACCATTCGGTGTTCCAGAAATAAAAGAAGACAATTTAATTGAACTTTGAAGGGAAAAGACTTGAGACATTATTTGCGTCAAAATAATCAGAATTTATTTATTATACTATTTAGTTTTAAGAATTCTGTTTAGATTCTAAGATACTTAGATAATGTGTCATGATCTGTATGCTCAATACTGTATATACATAATAAATATTTCTTGGACAAAATTTTTAATGCTGTGTTTGGCAGACATTGATTGAATTTGTTAATTACATTTTAAATCTTCATATAACTTGTACATTCATATTTAACCTGAATCAATGGTAATCCTCTTTAAGTGGGCACAGAGTCCTAAAAAACTCAAGTAATTCAACTCTGCAGAACTTAAGTGTTAAAAAGCTCGTAATGTTTCTACTGGCAAAATATTTACCAATTTACAAAGGCAGAAGCCCACATTTAGAGCTCTTAGTGAATCACCAGCTGCATTATTTCTATGGTTCCAGATTATATATGGACCATCGAATATATAATTGAATTGTCTGTCTGTAATACAACCTCCACCGCCTGCGGATGTTGATGGTGGTAGAATGTATATTACTTTGCTCAATAGTCATTTTCCAATTATCAACCAGACTAGAAGTTTGCTGGTATCTTAAAAACAACCTTGGAATGTTTAACTTCAATGCAACTACTTTTATGCGTTCTGCACTGAATACCAGGGCAGTCAAGCAATGCCAAACTGTTAGCTTCCGCCAAAGCGTGAGGCTTTTTGCTACAGATAAAATTGCATACTTTGTAAAAGAGGACACTTTTATTGTTGATTATTTTGTTGACATGCCAGGTATCCAGGTGAGCCCTGTCAGATTCTATTTGATAGTACTCATGAACACTTAATATTGGTGCACTTCTTTTGAAGTAAAATAACATTATAAAACTTACAAAAGAATATATATTATATGTACATACAACATATATTAAATCTTTGCTATGATAGCTTGCAAACTAAAGGTAAAATCTTGCAACATTTTAATACTATTTACACCAAACATTTAAGACCACTGCCTCTTAATTAATTCATAAAAGTCTGCTTGCACCAAAGAGTACAATCAGAAACAGCATCACTGCCATTTGGGAATTGAACTCTGGCATATCCTCTGTACAAGGCAACCCTTTTTAATTTCTTTTATCTCTACAAGTGCCTGAAAGAGTTACACACAACACTGGCCAAGTGTTCTGAGGGTCTTTTCTTGTTCAAATGGCCACAAAATGCTCTTGCATAAATGCTTTTGTTAGGTACAACTTGGGAGGTATTAGCAGCCCTCCTCAAGGGCTGGATAAAGTTTAGCCACTCGAGATTGGCCTTTTGTATATGTCATATGGATTTAATAAGGTCAGATTACAGACTGTCATACTTTAGGAATGCAAGAGTCAATTGGTAATCCCATCCTACTGAAAAAGCTGCTTTGTTGTAAAGTTTCCACTCAATGACTCTTCACTTGATATGTCAAAACTGCTGAAACCACACACGTTAAGAATCAAACAGCTCACAGAGAGTTCTTCCGCCCAAAGGCCAGAGTGGCCTTGTGGCTCAAGTTGAAAATTGGCAGTTGATGAAAATTCTTTGCTCTCATTTTAGACCACTTAGTTAAAGATAAGATCTTTTATTTTGCTCCTTCTCTCTTTAAAATGACAACAGGCTATTCAAACTTGGGACTGATTGAATAGCTTTTCTTGACCACTTCATTCTTTTAACATTTTTTGAAAGGCTACTGTAGAGTTCAACTATTTGTGATTTACTTGAATTGGATTTAAATAAAACATACAGGAGAATTGACACCACCTATAGGAATTTTCAGTTGGAAAACCTTTGACCTTCATTTAATTATGCATTCAATAATTCATAAAAATTGCACCATTTAATATTTGACCAAAAATAGTGCTAACTGTGCACACAGGACATCAGTAGCCTATAGCCATTTCTTTCAAGGGTGACCAGCCGCCATGAAGAAAGGATAGTGTCCAATATCACAGTCTTTGCCCAAGTAGTACTCACAACATGTCCTGTGCACTAGAAAATACATTACCTGAGTTTAGCAAAGGCAGCTATGGGCTCACTACCGGATGTCTCACTGTTTCTGCCCTAGAGAGGGGGTAGAATCAGCAATTTCTTCTCTTGATCATTGGCCAATGGCCTCAAAATATGGTTTCATAGCATGCATGTTCTAGATATACAAATGAGTTGCAAATGACATTCAACGTTAGCACAAACATTTGTTGTACAAGCCAAAGAGAATGGCACCTCAGTCAAAGCACTAATGCATGCACAACTACCAACCCAGTGCAAGTAAGCAGAGTAGGCATGTTGTGACATCAATTGGTGTGCAATGCTAACCGCATGGGATCACTGTAGCTTCCGAGGTGAATGTTCCCAGCTAGTACCCTTCCTTAACTTTACACAGCCATCCTGTTCAGTTACAGAATGTATTCCCACAAGCACTATCGAACACATTACAGGTGAGCTGATTGTTGGTTTGTCCTTGTTGTTCCAACAATTGTACAAGTATTTGTTATTTTCTTGTTTAAAGCAAAGAGGGAATAGTGTGGTAGTGGTTGAAGAAAAGCTGCACAAGAACAGTTCTAGTGACATGTCGTTGAGCGGATCCATTCATTCTCCTTCTCTCTCCACAACGCTGCCTGACCTATTGGACAATTTCAGATTTCAGCCAATTGCTCTGAGACAGGGTGTGTTAACGGCAGCATGGTAGTGTAGCAGTTAGTGTAACGTTATTACAGCGTCAGCGACCTGGGTTCAATTCCGCTGCTGTCTGTAAAAGAGTTTGTACGTTCTCCCCGTGTGTCTGTGTGGGTTTCCTCCGGGTGCTCTGGTTCCCTCCCACGTTCCAAAGACATACAGGTTAGGAGCTGTGGGCATGCTATGTTGCTGCCGGAAGAGTGGCGACACTTGCGAACTGCCCCCCAGCACATTCCCAGTAACGCAAAAAGACACATTTCACTGTGTGTTTCGATGTACATGTGACTAGTAAATAAATATCTTAAATCTTAATAAACAATACAGTATGACTAGGGTTTTAAACAGAGAATGAATAGAACAGGTTAAAATAACAGATTAGAGAAGAGGGTTGTAGACTCAGCCAGCTCCATCACAGGCACAACCCTCCCCACCATCGAGGACATCTTCAAGAGGCGGTGCCTCAAGAAGGCAGCATCCATCACTAAGGACCTTCTTCATCCGGGACATGCCTCCTTCACATTACTACCATCAGGGAGGAGGTACAAGAGACTGAAGACCCACACTTAATGTTTCTTCCCTTCCGCCTGAACCCATGAACACTACCTCATTATTCCTCTTTTGCACTATTTTGTTTATTTATTCTTTGGTAACATAGTAATTTTTCTGTCTTGCATTGTACTGCTGCCGCAAAACAACAAATTTCACTACATATTCTGATTCTGATTCTGAAAAATGGGTCTCGGCAGGAAAGCTCTCAGAACTTGGTGTCTAGGATATTCAGGGAACATTTCTCCTATCTGTCTCTCAGCAAAGAACAGTGTGTGGGACATCTGTGTTTCAATAAAGACATTCTCAATGAAATATGCCAACTGCTCCAAACATAACTACATCAAAACAGGGTAAGGAGTAGTTTGCCTGTGGCTGTCAAGGTAACAATGGCCATTAATAATAGTGTAGACAGAATGGATTAACCAAGGAGAGTGAAAGGCCATATCTAACAAATAAGATAGATTTCTTTAAGTTTTTTTTTAGTGACATGTACATCGAAACACACAGTGAAATGCATCTTTTTGCGTCGAGTATTCTGGGGGCAGCCCGCAAGTGTCACCACGCTTCTCGTGCCAACATAACATGCCCACAACTTCCTAACCTGTATGTCTTTGGAATGTGGGAGGAAACCGGAGCACCCAGAGGAAACCCACGCAGACATGGGGAGAACGTACAAACTCCTTACAGACAGTGGCTGGAATTGAACCCGGGTCGCTGACACTGTAATAGTGTTACGCTAACCGCTACACTACCTTGCTTGATGGGATATTTTGAAGAGGTAATGACATGGGGTAATATAGGCAATGTGTTTGATGGAGACTAAATGGACTTTAGCAAGGCTTTTGACAAGATCTTGCTTAACTTGGCAGATTGTGTGAAAACGTAAAAACTCATGGGATCCAAAATTAGTTCAGTAGCAGGTAACAAACAGTAATGGTCAAAGGATTTTTTGATGTTTCACATGGCTCAGTATTTGATCCTTTATTTTACATCATATGCAGCAATGATCCAAGACTTGATTGGAAGGGACATGATTCAAAAGCTGGCAGATGATACAAAAATTGTCCACATGTTTAATCGTGAGGAAGGCTAAAGGGTAAAAGAAGGTATTTCTTTGTACCTTTCTTTCAAAAAGACTCTTTTGGCAGCAAATGGAATTCGACCTGGAGATGTGCAAGGTAATGAGTTTTCAAAGGGCAAGCAAGGCATAAAGATGCATAATAAATGGTGGGGTGCTGAGAAATGTAAAGAAATGGTGATACCTTTGTGTTCACACCTACAGTTCACTAGAAGTAAGACTGTCAGATAAGGTGACTTTAAGGGAATTATTTGAGAGGATATTACCAGAACTTTTAAAATGCAGAGAGTGGATAGGTTGGCATTGTTTTCTTGGAAAGAGATGGGGTTGAGGAGAGATTTAAATGAGGTTGACAAAATTTTGAGAGGTCTGGAAGGAGGAAAATGATTCCCTTAACAGAAACCTTAACAGTCACCAATTAATCACCAGATTTACAGTAGTTGGTACATGAATTAGAGAAAAGGAGACTTTTTTCAGCCAGAGGTAGGAAGGAACTGTCTTCATATTGAAAAGGTAATATATTATGCACTTGATGTTTCAAACCAACATTGTTTTGGACTAAGAGCTGGAAAGTTGAATGAGGGTTGATAGCTCATTTTCAGGATGCATGGACAGGAAGGGATGTGCGGTCCACTGTACCTTAAAGTTCGATGATTCCATGATTGACCTTTATCACCGGTCTCTGAACAGACTGGCCTTGGAAATAACTAATCTTCCTGCATGGCTGATGATTGCAGTGCCCATCGCATGTATGTGCACATGGCAAAAATCATGCTAACACACAAAATACGATGGAGCAGATGAAAAGTATGTTGAACTGAGGCTTTCAGTGCCTGGGCTTCTCTGGAAGACCTTCATATGTTGAATATGTAACAAGTGGACCAAAATAGGCTGAGAATTTGTCAAGTAAAAGTAATGAGGACCAATGATGAAAATCCTATAACGTTACAAATGTAAAGGCCGCTGTGTTTGCTTTTCTCTTATCCATCCAATTAAGAACCAAGGTCAGTAGCAGTGATCAAATATAAATTCCACTGATCCTGGAATTTAAATCTGATCACTTTTGGAGAGATGGTTCAACAGATGCACATTATACAGAAGCATACATATACAATGTTTATTTTGGTGGAGTGATGGGGTGGGAGTATCTCCTGCACTTCTACCTGGCCAGCTCCATAACTTCTGTTGTACATACAGATAGAGCATTTAATACTTTCACAAACATATACTGTCACTTGTAAAAGATTAAGCCAATTTAAAATCATGCAACATTTGTTTATGTGTATATAGAACAATTGCTAATCTCAATGACAAATTTGACATTTCAAAGTCTGCAATTAACTGGGACAGATTTACTGGAATCCAAGATATAATGCCATTTTGCTTGAGGTAATATCTTATCCAAAGTTAAACTGACAATTGCTTTCAGGTAGAGACGGCAGGATAGAAATAAAAAGTTTAATCTTGTCAGCAAAGGCTCACAAGATGTAACAGAGAGGTAGGCCATTCAACTGAACTAGTCTGCATTGACATTGGCCTTCCAGATGAGGGGACGTGTTAAAAACACAATTATCCATCTTGTTTCCATCAGCTCTTCAAACTCCACTTGTTCATCCACCAATTCAATCTAATTTTGAATCTTGATATTTTCCATCTCAATGATAAACTTCAGGCTTGGAATTGGAATTGGAATTGGAATTGTTTTATTGTCGTCACATGTTCTGAGGTACAGTGAAAAACTTGTCTTACACAACGGTCATATAGATTAATTCATTACACAGTGCATTGAGGTAGTACAAGGGAAAACAATACAGTATGCAAAGTTTCACAGCTACAGAGAAAGTGCAGTGCAGGTAGACAATAAGGTGCAAGGTCATAACAAGGTAGATTGTGAGGTCAAGAGTTCATTTTATTGTACTAGGGAACCATTCAATAGTCTTATAACAGCAGGATAGAAGCTGTCCTTGAGCCTGGCGGTATGTGCTTTCAGGCTTTTGTATCTTCTGCCCGAGGGGAGAGGGGAGAAGAGAGAATGTCCAGAGTGAGTGGGGTCTTTGATTATGTTGGCTGCTTACCCGAGGCAGCAAGAAATGTAGACAGAATCCACGGAGGGGAGGCTGGTTTCAGTTGTCCTAGTTTGTAAGTCTGTGCAAAAAGGTTTCCCTTGTTTTCTATTTTAAATTTCACTGATGTTTTACCTGAGACCTCATCATTATGTTCTGATAATTGATGAAAGTTCTCACTCTACTTAACCTATAATTTTAACTGTTTTCATCAGCACATTGGTGAGATCACTTCTGGAGTACTGTGTGCGGTATTGGTCGCCTTATTTAAGGAAGCATGTTACCACATTGGAATCAGTTCAGGGATAGTAAACTGGAGAATACCTGGATTGAGCAGCTTCACTTATGAGAAACTGTTGGTCAGGCGAGGCTTATATTTGTCAGAGTCTAGAAGAGTGAGAGGTAATTGAAGCATGGCTGAAACATTCAGATCCTGAGGAACCTCGACAAGGTGGATGTGGTGCAGATGTTTCTTGTAGAAGAACTAAGAATGGGGGATCACTGTTTAAAAATTGAGGCTGCCCATTTGAAACAGAGATGAGGCAAAGCTCTTTTACTTACAGGTTCATGAACTCTGTTCCTCAAAGGGTCATGGAAGAGTCTTTGAATATTTTTAGCACAAAGATAGAGAGATACTTGACAAATAAGGGAGTGAAAGGTTACCACAGATAGATTGGAACACAGAGCTGATGTTACAGTCAGATCAATGATGACATAATTGAATGGTGGAGCAGGATTGAGGGGTCAAGCAGGATCCTCCAGCTCTGAATTCATCTGCTTGTACAAAAATAAATATAAAACTGCAAGTGTTGCAAATCTGAGATGAAAACAGCAAATGCTGGAAACATTCAGAGGAGGTAGGGGAGGTCCTTAATGAATACCTGTGAGAGGGACCTTGACATTTGTGAGGACAGCAGAAAACAGGCTGATAAGCTAGAAAATGTCAATGTTAAGAAGGAAGATGTGTTGGAACTTTTGAAAAACATTAGGATAGGTAAGTCCCCAAGGCCGAACAGGATATATCCCAGGATACTACGTGAAACGAGGGAAAAGGTTTCTGAGCCCTTGGTGATGATCTTTGCAACCTCACTGGTCACAGGAGTAGTACCAGATGATTGGAGGGTGGCAAATGTTGTTCAAGAAAGGGAGTAGGGATAACCCTGGGAATTATAGACCAGTGAGTCTTACTTCAGTGGTGGGCAAGTTACTGGAGAAGATTCTTAGAGACAGGATTTATGAGCATTTGGAGAAACATAGTCTGATTAGGGACAGTCAGCATGGCTTTGTGAGGAGTAGGTCGTGCCTCATGAGCCTGATTGAATTCTTTGAGGATGTGACAAAACACATTGATGAGGGTAGAGCAGTGGATGTGGTGTATATGGACTTCAGTAAGGTGTTTGATAAGGTTCACCATGATAGGCTCATTCAGAAGGTTGGGAGGCATGGGATGCAGGGAAACTTGCCCATGTGGGTTCAGAATTGGCTTGCCCGTAGAAGGCAGAGGGTGGTTGTAGATGGAGCGTATTCAGCCTGGAGGTCGGTGACCAGTGGTGTTCTGCAGGGATCTGTTCTGGGACCCCTGCTCTTTGAGAATTTTATAAATGATTCAGATGAGGAAGTGGAAGGGTGGGTTAGTAAGTTTGTGGATGACATGAAGTTTGGTGGTGTTGTGGATAGTGGTTGGCAAGGGTTACAACGGGACATTGATAGGATGCAAAGCTGGGCTGAGAAGTGGCAGATGGAGTTCAAACCAGGAAAGTGTGAAGTCATACACTTTGGAATGTCAAATTTGAAGGCAGAGTACAAGGTTAATGGCAGGACTCTTAGCATGTGGATAGTCTTTTCCAAATCTGTCACCTGTCTGCACAGCCAAATGGCATGTGTTTTGTATCTCAAGCACAAATAATTGAGATACTTGGTATCTTTAAAATACCCTTAAAATTACCTCAGTTCTATTGCTTATCACTGGACTGTATCGTCATTTTTTTTTTCAGCAGCTGACTTTTCAAGCACAACACACCATTAATGTGATGGTTCATCTTCCAAACCATTTCTACCGATCTTCCGCCTAACAACGTGTTGCAACTTTCTCCCGGATTCCACCCCACCTCCCACATGGTAAATCCCAAAGGCCTTAAAAATCCACCATTACACAATTTCTCTCACATAACACCCGAGAGATGCATTGCCCCCTCACCAGGACATGGTCATCACAGCCTGGAAATCCCTCCACTCAAGTCGTGAATGAAAGATGAACAATATAGAACAAAACATGTGTGCCAGATTGAGCTTTAGAAATGAGAAGGAGATGAAAACACTGGAGTTTCAATGTGAGAACAGCATTAATTGAACAGCAGTAAATAAACTCAACAGAAGCATAGATTGAATGAGAATACATAATATTGTTTCATACCACAGAAATTGTTACTATACCAAGACTGTTTCTCTGTGTGTGTTATACACTTGCTTTATTTTCATTCATACAAAATTACTTCAGATGCATCAATAATGTGCTCAGTAACATTTACTTTTAAGACCTGTACTGAGGTGGGTAAGCCACTTCTGTGATACAAATGTTTCCCACAGGACGTTTCTCTTGGCTGAATTATGAAATTGAGAACAGCTCCCTGAGCAAAGCATTTTCCATGACCTAAAGGACCTACCTGCCTTGGTTATACAGCTTTTAATGATGCTCTTCATTTTTGCAGACCTTTTAGATTTGGATTTGGGAGTTGTCACTTTGAAACTTGCTGTAATCCTGGAAATAAACTTGAATCTAGTCGATGTAACATGAGTCTTTGCTGAGCTTTGAAATAAGATAAATGCATTATAGGTGCAATTCATAAGCTATCAAATTGCTTCTAAACCTACAGTTTAAAATATTGATAAAGTTACAGCTATAACCACCCTTCATTATCTGGAGAGTTCATTCTATATTCGCGACGTACAAGATTTTGTACATGATCAGAACATTAATGTACAAGTCATTATAAAAACAGATGCTGAGAAATTCTCCTGCAAGCAAACAGTTTGAACAGAGATGTGCCAACAATAATTTCAACTGCGGGCACACGTTTTCAACAGCACCCAGTTCACTAGGCACTACCGAAAGGGCATTTTCACAGCCGTAAAAGTACTGCCTGTGTCAGAAGCCAGGTGCCAGAAGGTGGTGGGAGAATGGCATGGTGAGATTTAGGACCCAAGATCCCCTGGCAACATAAGTGGGCAGAGGAATAACGACTGTTGCCAGGGGATTAGGTTGGGAATGGGATTGGAGCAAGATTGGAACTTGGAGGTTTGGGCAAGTGAGTGAGTTTGGACATTGGAAGTGATAAAGTGAGGGATTATCAATATCAAGTCCAAAAGGGTGCGGCAGAGATCAGGTAGATGGTTAATGTGCTGGCGTGGAGGTTGTGGCTTCCATCACGAACATTGTCTGATGAAGGGTTGTGGAGATTGGCTGATCAGGAAGCGACATCGAAGGGTTGGAGCTCAGCATGGGGCAAGTTGTGGAGTGTTCAGGAGTCAGGGTGAGGAAAGGTGGTACAGGGAAAGTATTGATAAGGAATATAACAACAGGATAGGAAATACGTTAACGGGGATCCAATTCAACACTACTCTAGGACGATATAGCTGTTCTACGACCACACAACAATCGCCACTTCTGGGACAACTTGATCCAGTTACTCCCATAATGCTCCAAAAAGAAAGCAGTCATCCCAAGTGCGATCCACACCAAAATCGAGGGGGAATCATGACCAGAGGTACCAGTGAAAGTCCAGAGTCTATTTATTCAATCTGGAAATGGTCTCAATTGTGTTTCACTTCAGCAAAAAAAAATTAAATGCATGCTACTGAAAAATAACATTGTTATGGGTCTAAATTCCTATCCCACAGTCCGTGCCTTTGCACTCAATAAGTATGGGGAAGAAATGTATTAATGCCACACTGGCAGATGGTAAACTCTTAATGCAATTTAATCATTTGAAACAATTACCTTGAACAAAACTTAATCATGTTAAAGCAATAAAGCAGTAAAACCCCCATACCTTCACTGACCTTTCTGCTTCACCTTGTTGCTAAATTGCTTAAACAACTGTGGACATTGTTCTGGAGAGTTGTAAACCTCTGCAGCTGTTAACATGAACCCTGTGTGTCTTTTGAAACAAATTTGGAAAGTTGGGTGAACTACGAATAAGGGGTTGAATCCAGACACTTTATAAAGTGCAATTTCAGCTCAGAAATATTTGAGTGCCTCATTAATTGTCTCAGTTTTTTGAACAAGAAGAAAATTCCAGTCTTTGTCAGAAAAAAAAACACATTTACATAGAATTTATTTTATCTTTGTAAACTTCGTAGAATCAAACATTTACCATTTGGTCCAGGTAGTTAAAGAACAAAAACGTTTGCATTTGTTCAGCATCTTTAAGGTATGAAAATGTCTCAGAGCACTTAAGAACACCCATTTAAATGACAAATTCTAACTAAAGATTATCAGGGATCTTTCCTGAATTTCTTTCATTGCCCCTTCCTGCCCAAGTTTCTCATCTGATTGTATATATGAGCAATAATGAGATATATATACCTCACATCAAAAATTCCTGCAAAATTTAACCCATGTAAACATGAAAGTTTACATGCTTCCATATTTCTGCAATGAACAACCTTCTACTTATTTTCAATTTCCTGCACTTGATCCTTTCTGTAAACACTGGGGAAACTTGTTCTTCAATGACTTCTAAAATATATTACTCTAAGTTCACCATTAATCAAAACATGGCCATAAATAATGATACCTTTTGTAAGATTAGATCAACATTCTGTAAAATCTAAATAACCATCAACTTTTCTGCACATTTCCCAGAAAGACCAGACACAAGCCTTAAAATGATTCTGATTGGCACCCACACAATTACACCTCCAGAAGTTGAGATACTACATCTGGGCTCTGAAGGTGTTATGAGGTCAGATACAATCCATCATTGATCTTAGCAATGTTAGTTCTCGACAAAGTAGTATTGCAAACTGGTTTCCTGTTTAATTTTAGGACAGTTACTCCACAGGGAAGTTTTGCCCTTGTCTTTCCAAGGAGTCAGTTAAACTCAAGCAATATGTTGGATCAGAATTTATTGTAAAATAATGATGAGTTAACAGCACTCCATGCCACTTCTTCCAAAATAGACAGGAAGAAATTTCCAGAAATGTGAGTATCCGGGAGTTGTTATTCAGATTGTGATGTTCCTTCTTAAGTGGAATGGAAATATAGCATCTAGCCGTCTGACTATTTATTCAAATACTCTGAAGGACGCAGTTACAGTACTGATGGTCTCGGTACAAACTAAACTCACCAAATTTCAGGCTTAGTTCCTTTTTATTTTTAAACAGCATGCTAAGCAATTAGAAGTTAATTTCCAGAAGTGGTGCAAAAAAATGAGCTGCTGGAGGAACTCAGCAGGTCAGGCTGCATCCGTAGAGGGAAATGGACAGTTGAAGTTTCAGGTCGAGATCCTTCACCTGGACTGAAAGAGGAGAGGAGAGATAGCCAGTATAAAAAGGTGAGTGAGACAGTTGGGGCAAGAGCTGGCAAGTGATAGGTGGATGCAGGTGAGGAGAGGTTGATTGGCAGATGGAATCATTTCAGAACATTTCAGAAGTGGTATTTCTTCAATTTTTGTTAGAGATTTTTAAATACTTTAATCATTATATCAATGTTTTCTTTCTACAGTAATCCTATGCTTCCTTCTTTTTTTTATTTAACTTCTTGTTACTTGATTTAGCATTGGATTAATTATTTTAATTTGAACTTCTTCCATTTTATTGGGTATGATGCTGCAGAATAATGTGTTCATACATCCCCCAGTTGGCCTGCAAATCTCTCACGCAGCAAGCTATCTGACAAAGCTTATGAAAATTTAATATGCTAAAAACATATCAAACCGATAGCAGACATGGTCTTTTCACAGGTTGCAGTAAATTCTGAATCTTTGTTTCCATTGGTTAAATATCGAATAGTTGCCAAATTTAAAATGAATTATCTAAGTACAAGTCTATGAAGTTGATTTTGTTTGCAATTTTTCTATTTTAGTCTCTAATGTGATAATATTATTGAATTAAAGAATCTAACGTTGTGAGATAGATCAGTGAGATCCTCTTCTTGTTTCACATTTTTTTTCTGTGACATTTATTCTTGCATACTTATACTCTCAAATGGGCAGTGCAATCAAGCTTCCCAAAAGTGTCTCTCAAAAATTGTAAAATAATCTTTTCAAATAATAATTTAAATCATAAAACTATTTTCATTTTAACATCAGTTCAATACACACAACAGCCATCCTGACTTTTTTCTTCATGAAATGGTTTTTGCTGTGAAAATAGAATAACTAGCTATTATATACTGTAATGTTGAGAACATAGGGAGCAGATTGGTGAGGGAGCCAGGCTTGGCAGCACGCATACCACTCCTTGTGGTTTAATCAATTGCAGAATTGACAAAATGTTGAGAGAAAATCCACTGTTTCCTCAATTGGATAACAGTCATGCATTAGGATGTATCAAAACAAAACTAACAGAAAAAAGGGGGAAATATAAACTGTTGACCTTTGTCTGATCAGAATCTAATATCTTCACCCATGTCTTATCATTTCCATTGACTATTAGTTTAGGTAACAACTTGAACAGTGTCTCCCACCCAGTGGTGCCAAGTAGGATACATCGACATGCTTAGCATTTCTTGTCAGAGTGTAGGTTATCTTGCAGCAAGTACTCATAGTAATATAAACACTGAATAACACAGCCATATTCCTGAAGAAGGTTCCTGAAGAAGGGTCCTGACCTGAAGCGTTGACCGTCTGCTTTTCTCCACGGATGCTGCCTGGCCTGCTGAGTTCCTCCAGCATCTTGTTGTTTGCTCAGCTGTATCCTTGCTCCATCTTTGCATCTCCCTTAACTTCCTTCAATCTTTCTCCAGTTTTACAGTCGTATGTCTTCCCCATGTCTCCTAGCATAAGTGAAATCACCATAACTGAAGGAGTATTGAACATAACTTAGGACCTTTGTAACTATCCTCTGTGCCGATTAATGTAAATAAAAGTATTTGATAGTATTTACATAATTATATTTATTTAAAGGAGCAAAAATATGAACGAGAAATTAGATAGACAGCAAAGGCAGATGGTTGTGGGTGTCAGAGGCCGATAATTCCATCTCCCTAGGATTTTGCTGTACTGCTTCCTCAGGGCCGTGTCCTCAGGCTAACCATCTTCATCTTCTTCATCAATGACCTTCCTTTCATGATAAGGTCAGAAGTGAGGATATTTGCTGATGGTCACAACTCCACGCCTGGAAGCATATAGACCGAAAAAATATTCAGGCATGGGTTGATCAGTGGCAAGTAATATCATGCCACAGAAGTGCCAAGCAATGACTATCTCCAACAAGGGAGAACCTAAGCACTTAATCTTGACATTCAATGGCATTACCATTGCTTAATTCCCCACCATCAATATCCTGGGGTCACCGTTAATCAGCAATTCAACTGGACCATAATCACCCTGGGCACAAGAGCAAGTTAGAGGTTGGGCATCCTGCAGCGAATGACTTACTTCCTAACAGCCCAAGGCCTGTCCACCATCTTTAAGGCACAAATCAGGAGTGTGATGGTACATAGAGACACAAGAAATTCTGCAGATGCTGGAATCTGGAGCAAAACGCAAGAAGTGCTGGAGGAACTCAGCAGGTCAGGCAGCATCTATGGAGGGAAATAAATAGTCGATGTTTCAGGCTGAGACCCTTCATTAGGTACACATGCCTGGATGAGTGCAGCACCAATGATTCACAAGAAGCTTGACATCATCCTTTGAAAGGCATTCCATTTGATTGGTCCACAATCCATCATCCACTGTGAACACAGAACATAGAATAGAACATACAACAGTACAGCACAATACAGGCCCTTCAGCCCACAATGTTGTGCCAACCTGTAAAACCTTGCCTAAGACTATTTAACCCCTTCCTCCCACATATCCCTCTATTTTAAATTCCTCCATATGCTTATCTAGTAATCTCTTGAATTTGACCAATGTACCTGCCTCAATCACCGCCCCAGGCAGCGCATTCCATGCCCCAACCACTCTCTGGGTAAAATACTTTTCTCTGATATCTCCCTTGAACTTCCCACCCATTACTTTAAAGTCATGCCCTCTTGTATTGAGCATTGGTGCCCTGGGAAAGAGGCGCTGGCTGTCCACTCTACCTATTCCTCTTAATATTTTGTACACCTCTAGCGTACACAACTTCATACGCTCTACCACTGGTACACAGCACGTACCATCTACAAAATGCTCTGCAGTTACTTGCCCAAGCTACTCCGACAGGACTTCCCAAACCCATGACTTCTACCATCAAGGCAAACAGAGGCAGCAATACAGGGGAACACCACCACCTGCAGGTTCCTCTGCAAGTCATACAACAACCTGACTTGGAAATACGTCACTGGCCTTTTGTCATCACCAGGTCTAAATTCTGGAGGTGCCTCCCCAATAGCACTGTGGGAGTGCCTCCATCAGAAGGAATGAAGCAGTTCAAGAAAGTGACTCAATACCACCTTCTTAAAGGCAGATAAACAAAGGATTGCAGATGCTGGAATCTGGATGAAAAACACGATGATGCTGGAGGAACTCAGCAGGCCAGGCAGCATCCGTGGAGAAAAGCAGGTGGTCAATGTTTCGGGTCAGGACCCTTCTTCAGGACTGAAGATAGGAAAAGGGGATGCCCAATAGATCCCACCCGGCCTCCCCTCTTTTGTCGACCTATCACTGCTCTGCTTTTCCCTCCTATATATTGGGCTTCCCCTTTTCCTATCGTCAGACCTGAAGAAGGGTCCTGACCCGAAACGTTGACCGCCTGCTTTTCTCCACGGATGCTGCCTGGCCTGCTAAGTTCCTCCAGCATCATAGTATTTTTCTTCTTAAGGGCAGATATGGATGAGTGATAAATGCTTGCCTTGCCAGCAATGCCCAAGTCCTGAAAATGAACTAAAAAACTGATATGATTAGACAAAAAGCAAAAAAATTATTTTTGATACATGCTCAGAAATCCATCATTGATCTTTGAATGTTAGTTGTCCACAAAGTAGTATCGCAAACTGGTTTCCTGTTTAATTTTAGGACAATTACTCCACAGAGGGAGTTGTACCCTTGTCTTTCCAAGGAGTCAGTTAAACTCAAGCAATATGTTGGATCAAAATTTATTGTAAAATAATGATGAGTGAGCATGGTAGTGTAGTGGTTAGCATAACATTATTACAATGTCAGCGACCTGGGTTCAATTCCGGCCACTGTCTGTAAGGAGTTTGTATGTTCTCCCCGTGTATGTGTGGGTTTCCTCCAGGTGCTCCGGTTTGCTCCCACATTCCAAAGACGTACAGGTTAGGAAGTTGTGGGCATGCTATGTTGGCACTGGAAGGATGGTGACACTTGTGGGCTGCCCCCAGAACACTCTATGCAAAAGATGCATTTCACTATGTGTTTCAATGTACATGTGACTAATAAAGATCTTGTCTTATCTTGTCTTGTTTCTTCCAAATTAGACAGGAAGAAATTTCCAGTGAGAGGAAATTTGCAATTGGAAGTTGTTATTCAGGTTGTGATGTTCCTTCTCAAGTGGAATGGAAAAATCTGATCTTGCTGTCTGACTACTTATTCTACTACTCCGAAGGACACAGTTAGTGTACAGATGCTCCAGCTACAAACTAAACTCACCAAATTTCAGGCTTAGCACCTATTTATTTTTAAACAGCATGTTAAACAACTATAAATTAATTTTCCGAAGTGTGTCAGTTTCCTGCACTATCCCCTTATCCTTTGATTCCCTTAATGTCCAGATATCTATCTGTCTCTGTCTTGAATGAACTCAGTGATGGAGTCTCCATTGCCCCCTAGGATAGAGAATTCCAAAGGTTCACCACTGCCTGCATGAAAAAACTTTTCCTTATCTTGTATTGGTATTGGTTTATTATTGTCACTTGTACCGAGGTGCAGTGAAAAACTTGTCTTGAATACCATTTATACAGATCAATTCATTACACAGTGCATTGAGGTAGTATAGAGTGCACTGAGGTAGTACAGGATAAAAACAATAACAGAATACAGAGTAAAGTGTCACAGCTACAGGGAAGTGCATTGCAGGTAGACAATAAGGTGCACAGTCAAACAAGGTAGATTGTGGGGTCAAGAGTCCATCTCATCGTATAAGGGAACCATTCAATAGTCTTATCACCGTGGAACAGAAGCTGTCCTTGAGTCTGGTGGTATGTGCCCTCAGGCTCCTATCTTAGTCTTAAATGGTCTAATCCTTACTCTGAGACTGTGACCCCTGGTTTGAGACTCCTTTGCCATGGAAAACATCCTCCTTGCATTCAAGTCTGTCTAGTTCTTAATGAAATTTCTTCTTATTTTCTTGAACTTCTGAGCAATATGTTCCTCATCTATAAAACCTCTCCTCATGGGGCCAACAACCATCCCACAAATTAGGGAGGCACTTCTGATCAAGGCTAAGTTTGGTGCAAGGGCAGCTTGCAACATCATTGCCAAGAGATTCAGTTGCATTACCTTATAAGGCAGACACGGTAGTGTAGCGGTTAGCATAACACTTTTGCAGTGCCAGTGACCTGGGTTCAATTCCGGCTGCTCTCTGTAAGGAGTTTGTACGTTCTCCCTGTGTCTGCATGGGTTCCCTCCGGGTGATCCGGTTTCCTCCCATATTCCATGTGGGTTAGGAAGTTGTGGGCATGCTATGTTGGTGTCAGAAGCGTGGCGACACTTGCAGGTTGCCCCCAGAACACTCTATGCAAAAGATGCTTCTCACTGTGTGTTTTGATATACATGTGACTAATAAAGACATTAAAAGAAAGTCAGGAAGTGTTCTGTGTGAAATTATTTTATTTGCCTTCGCAATCAAAGCACTAGTCATTTTAAAATAAATAAGTGAACACTTCTGCTAAATAAAAGATAAAAGAATTTCAAACAATATATTAAACGTTCATACAGTAATATCATATAATGTAATTTCTCTGCTCATAGCCTGGGGGTTGGAACATGTGACTACAATTAAACATTATAATTTTTTATTATTAACAAATGACCAGATTAATTTTAAAGAATGGCAAATTCAATGCATAACATTTCTTCCAAACCCTCCCTCACCAAATTCCATTCCATGTACCAATATATAATGTTAATTTCCAGAAGGTTTTAAAGATTTGTATATACAGAGATTTGCTCGCTGGTCAACAGAAATAATGATGTCCTCAAATAAAGGTTCCCTCATAAATGGTGTCATGTTTTGCCTTAATTTTAAACTGTTCTATTACTTTCTCACAGGTGCATTGCCTGACATCATTCTACAGTGCAGATACACACACGATCTTAAAGCGCAAGGCTGAGAAGATCACAATCGCCTGCAATTCAATTAAAATTTGTTTTGTTCAATCTCTGTAAGTCAACAATACTGATATGTAATGCATTTCATGGGATGACACATCTTTTGACTCATTTAGCATGACTTTCTGCACAGGTTCTGCTGCTCAACCACCTGAAATTTGGTAGAATAGACAGAAAACAAAAAGCATAAAAATGTCACTTAAGCCACTTGTTCACAAAGGTTATTGAAGATAAGTTGGAGGGTTAATGTGGCAATTTCTGCCCTTCCCCTCTTCTATCCCGCCCCTACATACAGTTCACTGGGAAATCTAATAACAGCAATTCCTTCCCTTTAATAAACCTCCAATGTTGACGGACACAAGGGATTGCAGATACTGGACTCTAGAGCAACGAACAATCTGCTGGAGGAACCCAGGGTGACAAGCAGCATCTGTTAGGGGAAAGAAGCTGACAACGTTTCAGGTCAAGACCCCTGCATCAGGAGTGATGCAGGGTCTTGACTCAAAACATCGACTATCCCTTTCCCCTAACAGATACTGCTCGGCCCGCTGAGTTCCTCCAACAGATTGTTTCCAACTTTACCAGGATGTATTAAACCAGCTGTAGGTCAATTTAGTCCCCCTCTGCTTTCACTGGAACAAAATCTGCTTCTTCAGTTCACTGGCTGCACAATGACCTTAGCTTGATTCTGCCCTCCAATACTCTGTGTGTGGACTTTGCTCATTCTTCCTGTGACCATATGGTTTTCCATGGGTTCTCCAGTTTCTTCCCACATCCTCAAAATCTACTGGCTGTTTGGTTAATTCACTACTCTAAATGCCCCAGTATAGATGAGTGGTGGGTGAAACATGGGGGTGTGAATGGGAACATGTAAAAGAATAGGTTTGAGGAAAATAACTGGGGGAAATGGGATTGCATTGAGAGCTGGCATACCTTTGATGGGCCAAATGGGCTCTTGCTATGTTGTAATGAAACATTAAATATGAAAAATCACAACGGCACCCTATGGTGAATCAGAAGATGTGCTATCGCATGAACTACACTTTAGATCAATGCCGTTAATTAACAGAGGTAGAAATTTCAGAGGCTCCAAAAATTTACGGCCCACATTTTACTTGGTTTTAGCATTTTTCAGCGTGGATGCTGTTAAGTTCTTGGATTTACACACAAAGGCAGAAGTTCCAAATCATCAGCAAATTCCCAGCTATTGTGCACCACCGGACTTACCATGGCGAATCAGTGTTGGGAGAAGCTGCTATCAGATTAATTACCAAGTTATTTCCTGCACAGGATCCATAAAACCATCATTTGAATGGCAGAGGGGAAGAAATGGAAAATAAGTCATGAATTAATTCCTTGTGTTTTGTTTAATGTTTTAGCCATTCATGTGTTTAAGTGATTTGTTGATTTTTTAAATTTTGGAATTGAAATTGGTTTATTATTGCCACTTATGCCAAGATACAGTGAAAAACTTGCCTTGCATACCATGCATACAGTTTTAATCCACTGCACAGTGCATTGAGGTAATAGAAGATAAAACAATACAGAATGCAGAAGAAAGGGTCACAGCTACAGAGAAAGTGCAGTGCAGGTAAACAATAAGGTGCAAGGTCATAACAAGGTAGATTGTGAGGTCAAGAGTCCATCTTATCCCAGGGAGAGACAGAGAAAGAGAGAGGATAGAAACTGTCCTTGAGCCTGGTGGTACATGCTTTCAGGCTTTTGTATCTTCTGCCTGAAGGAAGAGGGGGGAAGAGAGAATGTCCAGGGTTGATGGGGTCTTTGTTTATCCTGGCTGTTTTACCGAGGCAGCAAGAAGTATAGACAAAGTCCATGGAGGGGAGGCTGGTTTTCATGATGTGCTGAGCTGTGTCCACAACTCTCTGCAGTTTCTTGCAGTCCCGGGCAGAGCAGTTGCCATACCAAGCCGTAATGCATCCAGATAGGATGTTTTCTATGGTGCATCGATAAAAGTTGGTGAGTGTCAAAGGCGACATGCCAAATTCCTTTAGCTTCCTGAGGAAGTAGACGCACTGGTGAGCTTTCTTGGCCATGACATCTACATGCTTGGACCAGGACAGGCTATTGGTGATGTTCACTCCTAGGAACATGAAGCTCTCAACCGTCTCGACTTCAGCACCATTGATGTAGACAGGACCATGTGCACTGCCCCCCACTTTCCTGAAGTCAATGACCAGCTCTTTTGTCTTGTTGACATTGAAGGAAAAGTTGTTGTCGTGATACCATGTTACTAAGCTTCCTATCTCCTTCCTGTACGCTGACTCATCATTATTTGAGATATGGCCCACTACGGTGGTGTCATCTGCAAACTTGTAAATGGAGTTATAGCAGAATCTGGCCACGCAGTCATGAGTGTATAAGAAGTAGAATTAATAGTTTGTTTTTGAATATGTGTTTCATCTGTAATAGTTTTTAAATGTCTCTGAATATCTGAGGCATTCAAACCAATGAAAAACTCTGTCAGCCTCAACAGATGGCAAATCTTGGGAGCTTAGTGACGGGGATTGTTCGACTCTCTGACCTACTATAGCATCCTTATCCTGTTATGTTGTTTCAGGCCTTCCCAACTTGGTTCTGGAACCGTGTAAGGTAACACAGTCAGCCATCTAAATCCAGGGAAGGATATCTTGGGGAAACATGGAATAACAGTAACGACCGTGGGCTGCTGGGCTCCCCCAGAAAAATCTGGACTTAAATCTCAAAGGAGAAATGTGAAATGCATTTTTGTTTCCTGTTTCTGTACCAATTTTCCAGTTTGCTCCCCTTTGGGAAGAACAGGAGTTTGCTTTCACAGCTACCCATCGTTTCACCATTCATACTGTTCCCTCACTTGCGTTTGCGAGGAACTTTGACTTCTGTCTATAAGTGACCTTTCTGACCCATGTGCGGGAGATGGATGTCCTTGGGTACGACAGGGGAAAAGAGCTGGAATCTATGAATCCCCCAATGTTTCCTATAATAGATGGCATGTTGTACTTTCAAAGGATTTTTTTTATTGAGCAGAACATATACTCATCCATATTATCTCATATCTGGCACACAAAGGATAACTGGTAGCGACTAATACACAGATTGCCTTTATAAAGGAGAAATCAGGGCTGTTTTTTATTCTGTTGTCTGGATATGTATTAACTCCATAACCTATAAAGAATCAACTACCTCAATTTCATTCTCATTCAATTCTCTTTCAAACTACTTAGAATGTAGAACACTTTGCGACAGCAGCCTATTTGGACAAGTTATTGCAGGTCTGCCTGAATTAATACTGAGGTAGCCAGTGATTTAAATATGGGGTGTGTATTTGTTAAAAACTTGGCTCCTTTAAATATCTTACTGCTGGGTAAAATGACATGGAATGGCACAGTTCATATTATCCAATGATATCTCCTAACTGAATGAATTGTTTAATCTTTGTTACTGCCTAACACACTGAACAACGAAGACCAAAGGACCTGCTAACAAAAACAGCACCTTCTGGCAGGGTGCCACTCCCAATAGCATAAATGGCCCTCACTGTGGTTGATTCAGCCGAGCACTGGGCACTTGGAATCTGCTGAGGTATTTCAAGCACTTTACGTAATTCCTAATTTTCAAGTAATTTGAACCCATAATGATGATAGTGCTCTCAGTGTCATAGATGTGTCAACCAACGCATTATCACCTGCTGGGTCTGATATACAGTCATCAACATAAAACATTAAGCCAGCTTTGACCTTTCTGCAGAGATGCTATTGAACCTGTTGAATATTTCCAGCATTTTCTCTATTTCATATTAGCATATGCCTTTCACACCAAGCACCTTGCAGTCTGCAAGGCACCAAAATGCCCTTGTGTTTTTACTGACAGCTTAAACTCCAAGAAATAATTGCCATGAACTCAGATTTTAGTAGTTAACTGAATAATTGTAGGTAAATTATGAGGATTCATTTATTAAGTTAACTGTCACCAGTCTAAAGATATGGGATTACCAGAACAAATCGGATGTCCATTTAAAGAAGCTGGGTTTAGATCACAAGATCACAAGACAAGGGAGCAGAAGCAGGCCATTCGGTCCATCGAGTCTGCTCCAAGGAAAGGGAAATAGAAATGAGAAATGGGGAATGGGGGAAGAAAAAAAAAGGAAACAGCCAAGCCACATCTACTCTGTCCTTTCCCATCAATATTTTAAATGTCGCTGTGAGGTCCCCTCTCATTCTTCTGTACTCCAGTGAGTACAGTCCAAGAGCCGACAAATGTTCCTCATACGTAAGCCCTTTCATTCCTGGAATCATCCTCATAAATCTCCTCTGAACCCTCTCCAACGTCAACACATCCTTCCTAAGACGTGGGGCCCAAAACTGCGCACAATATTCCAAATGAGGCCTCACTAGTGCCCCGTAGAGCCTCATCAACACTTCCTTACTTTTATACACTATACCTCTCGAAATGAATGCCAACATAGCGTTCGCTTTCTTTACCACCGATCCGACCTGGTGGTTAACCTTTAAGGTATCCTGCACGAGTACCCCCAAGTCCCTTTGTACTTCCGTGCTTTGGATTTTCTCTCCTCCTAGATAATAATCTGCCCGCTTATTTCTGCTTCCAAAGTGTACAACTGCACATTTCTCTACATTGAATCTCATCCGCCATTTCCTTGCCCATTCTCCTAAACTGTCTAGGTCCCTCTGCAACCTTCCTATCTCTTCAATACTCCCTACTCCTCCCCCTATCTTGGTGTCATCCGCAAACTTAGCCACGAAACCAAGATATCTTTATTAGTCACATGTACATCAAAACACACAGTGAAATGCATCTTTTTTGTGTAGAGTGTGCTGGAGGCAGCCCGCAAGTGTCGCCACCCTTCCAGCACCAACATAGCATGGCCCACAACTTCCTAACCAGTACGTCTTTCAAATGTGGGAGGAAACCGAAGCACCCGGAGGAAACCCATGCAGACACGGGGAAAACGTACAAACTCCTTACAGACAGTGGTCAGAATTGAACCTGGGTCACTGGCGCTGTAAAGCGTTATGCGAACCGCTACACTATCATGACAGGGGTAACCCTTTCTGATTGAACATTAAAGATTTTTAGCCAAGTTACATAGTATAAGAGATACCAGAAGTGGACAAAATAGTTGCAGGGACCTGTCCTCTTCACTGAACCTTTGTTTCCTGTTAGCCAAAATGAAACAGCATTGATTCTAGGCATAGAAAAGACTGCATCCCAGATCATGATACCATTCCAGATTGAGGCACAGTATATTAAGCCAAGCAAGCAGGCAGAAAATATTGTATAGGTTTCCTGTTTTGATCAGTGCTGGCTTTGATTAACAGAAAGATTGTTCTCAAGGAAACTCATGAACCATGAAATTAAGGAGAAAAGATAATGTCTGATTAGAGCTGGGAAGTTGAGATGTGGTTCAGTCAGTCAAGTCACTAAAAGTCTTTTGCAGGTTTTTTATTGTAGCTTTCCTTGCCTGACAGAGAGGGATGGTTTCCTTTGAATGGTGTGAGATAGATATATTGGTACTTAATGAGTCACTGCAATATTGAAGCCGGTTGGTGAAAAATGGAATGCAACAATTGCACAAGCCATCAAAATTCGGGAGTTCAAGGTGAAGAAATTTCCACATATTGGTAAAAAAGAAGATCCCCTCTTGAGAAAGCAATTCCCAAAACAGGACACTTGGCAAAGCAAGATATTGATCAAAAAATTATATTAATCATATTTCTGACTATTTGTAAGACAGAAGAAGGAACATTTTCTCTGAAGTGCTCTCTTTTTGAAAACCTTGATATTATTTTACTTCCTGTGTATCTAACCTACTGCTGAAGTAATCAATTTACCTTCAAATAAGAAGACCTGACCATCAGGCAAGATTTCTGCATATGGATGTATGTCCTGAACACAAGCTGACATTGAATGTGTTAATACAAAACAGGATAGAGCTACTCATAGCTTAATTGTTGTTCACGATGCTGATCATGATCACATCGATTTTGGGTATTAACAAGGATTTTAACATGTTCAGTATGATTATTTTGACCAGTGTGCCCATTTAAAAAGTGGAACTGCTTTTCATACTTGGGAGGCCCATTTATGTCAAATTAAGTCTGGTTTAAGAAGGAACACCGGAACACATAACCTTCAGTATGTATAGTTGAGCTTTCTCAGAGCCTGAGTCTTACTATTTGAAAGGCCTTGCATGCATAGCAATTGATTTTCAGAGATCCGATCCAATTATCCATTGCTGTACAGTGTGGCAGCAGTAATTTGCAGATATGAATTTATCTAATCTTTAGGGCAAGGAAGGTTACAAATTAGTCAAGAAATAATAATACAAGCTTAGAAATTCAATCTTCCACAGTGGCACTGTATATGGCACCCAAGGCAATTTGTCCTGGTGCTCCATTATGTTATTTTCATGTGCTCACCTCATGCAAAGACTTTAGCAATTAAGAGGAGCCAATCATAATGCTCTCCCCATTAGCATGCATTGTTCAGACTGCTGCCATCACTCATTGGGGTTGTCATGACGCTCTAGTCATCCATCCGTCCCAACCTACTAAGGGAGTGGCAGCCTCTCCCTGCCACCTCAGAATGACAGGGTTTGCGAGGAGGGTGTGGTGAAAGATGCAAGAGTCCTTGTCACGCTTCATCCCCAGCAGCTGCGCAACAGAGGATTCTCTGATCTACGGGCTGTTCCCGGGGACACACACGGAGATGGACATCAACTGCTGCTGGAAGGTCATCAACTCAGTGAAAGATGCCCTTTGGTCTGCCCGAAACTTGTTGGTCTCCCGGCACTGCAAGATGTCCGTAGAGGAATGCTGCAGACTGGCACATTCCAGGCTGCAGGAGTACGTGCCGAGGGATGCACTGAAGCTGGGTGCAGCCAACTCAAGGGCTCGGTGGGGAAGGATGACAGTTTAGGGTTCTTCTGCCACGGGAGAGGGAGGGGCGGGGTCAGGTGAGGAAACCCCTTAAATATTGTAAATATGGGATTGGGGTAGCTCCCCAGGGAGCCAAACAAGTGGCATCAGTGCTGTGGTTTTTTTTATATACAAGGTAACACTAATGATTGATCCATACACAAATGTAAAGGTTTGCACTGTTTTATTGTTGTATATAGTTTGTTTTTTATGATGAATAAAATTTATTTTATAAAAATCAAAAAAAAGAGTGAGAGCATTGTTGCTTCCAGTCCCACCACCTCAGTACTGCCCTGGTAGCTCAGACTTCTGTGCTAAATGGAGAGGTGATGAAGTTAATCCATTAGGCTCAGACCTGCTTGCATTTGGCCTTCATGACTTTTCTACTACAATGAAGCACCATCTGGTAGTTTGTCCACAGCTACCAGGGGGAACACTGTGCAGATGGGGACAGGCAACAGCATGCAGAAGACACAGTATTAATTGCAAAGGATCATTACAGCTGTATGGTTTTGGTTTTGGATGTATGAAAAGTTTTTAGAATGTTCATTTGTTTTGTGCAGGCTTCTTTGAATGGTGTGAAAGGGAACATTTAACTGATAATATCAAAGGACATAGAACAGTACAGGCCATTCAGCCCACGATGTTGTGCCGATCTTGATGCCAATTTATACCGGCATGGCTCCTTTCCCCTGCCTTGATGACCTGCTCCTCTCCTCTCCTCCCCTCCCCCATCCTTTATTCTGTAGTCCATTGCCCTTTCCTACCGGATTCCTCCTTCTTCAGCTCTTTGCCTCTTCTATCTATCACCTCCCAGCTTATTACATCTTCCCCCCCCTCCCCACCCATCTACCTTCCCCCTCTCACCTGGACTCGCCCATCACCCGAACTCACCTATCTCCTGCCTGCAGGTACTCCTCCCCCTCCCCCCACCTTCTTATTCTGGCTTCTGCCCTCTTCCTTTCCAGTCCTGATGAAGGGTCTCGGCCCCAAATGTCGACTGTTTATTTCCCTCCATGGATGCTGCCTGACCTGCTGAGTTCCTCTAGCACTTTTTGTGTATTACTCCAGATACATACAGCATCTGCAGAATCTCTTGCGTCGCCAGTTAATACCAAATGTCCTCATCCTGTGTATCATCCATATCCCTCCATTCCCTTCATATTCATAGAACCATAGAACAATACAGCACAATACAGGCCCTTCGGCCCACCATGTTGTGCTGACCTTCAAACCACGTCTAAGACTATCTAACCCCTTTCTCCCACATATCCCTCTTAAGTTCTTCCATATGCTTATCTAACAATCTCTTGAATTTGACCAATGTATCAGCCTCCACCACCACCCCAAGCAGCACATTCCATGCACCAACCACCCTCTGGGTGAAAAACCTCCCTCTGATATCTCCCTTGAACTTCCCCCCCCAATACCTTAAAACCATGCCCTCTTGTATTGAGCATTGGTGCCCTGGAAAAGAGGCGCTGGCTGTCCACTCTATCTATTCCTCTTAATATTTTGGATACCTCTATCATGTCTCCCCTCATCCTCCTTCTCTCCAATGAGAACAGCCCCAGCTCCTTTAGTTTCTCCTCATAATCCATACTCTCTAATCCAGGCAGCATCCTGGTGAATCTCCTCTGCATCCTTTCCAATGCTTCCACATCCTTCCTATAATGAGGCGACCAGAACTGGACACAGTACTCTAAGTGTGGTCTAACCAGAGTTTTGTAAAGCTGCATCATCACTTCACGGCTCTTAAACTCAATCCCACGATTTATGAAAGCGAACATCCCATAAGCTATCTTAACTACCCTATCCCCCTGTGTGGCAACTTTCAGCGATCTGTGGATATGAATCCCCAGATCCCTCTGCTCCTCTACACTGCCCAGAATCCTGCCATTTACCTTGTACTCTGCCTTGGAGTTTGTCCTTCCAAAGTGTACCACTTCACACTTCTCTGGATTGAACTCCATCTGCCACTTGTCAGCCCAGCTCTGCATCCTATCAATATCCTTCTGTAAGTTTCGACAGTCCTCCACCCTATCCACAACACCACTGACCTTTCTGTCGTCTGCAAACTTGCTAACCCACCCTTCCACCCCCTCATCTAAGTCATTAATAAATATCACAAAAAGTAGAGGTCCCAAAACCGATCCTTGTGGGACACCACTAGTCACAGCCCTCCAGTCCAAATGCACTCCCTCCACCACAACCCTCTGCTTTCTACAGGCAAGCCAATTCTGAATCCACACGGCCAAGCCTCCCTGGATCCTTTGGCCTCTGACCTTCTGAGGAAGCCTACCATGCAGAACCTTGTCAAACACCTTACTAAAATCCATGTAGACCAAATCTACTACACTACCCTCATCAATCTTCCTCATGTGTCTATCCAAAAGCCTCTTAAACTCCACCAAACTGCCTGCTTCCACTACTACCCCGGTAACCCATTCCAGGCACCTAACACTCTCTGCTTAAAAAAATTGTCCCTCATGTTGATAGGACTTGCCCCTCACATCCCTCAAAGGGATAGAATGTGGAAATTAAGTTGCTATGGGTTTTGTGCTTTCTGGTTAGACCACAACTGGAGTATTGTGTCCAGTTCTGGTCGCCTCATTATAGGAAGGATGTGGAAGCTTTAGAGAGGGTGCAGAGGAGATCTACCAGGATGTTGCCTGGATTGGAGAGCATGTCTTATGAGGAAAGGTTGCGTGAGCTGGGGCTTTTCTCTTTGGAGAGAAGGAGGGTGAGAGGTGACTTGATAGAGGTGTACAAGATGATAAGAGGCATAGATCGAGTGGACAGTCAGAGATTTTTTCCCAGGGTGAAAATGGCTAACATGAGGTGTTAACGTTTAACATTTAAGGTGATTGGAGGAAGGTATAAGGGGGATGCCAGAGGTAAGTTTTTTTTACACAGAGAGTGGTGGGTGTGTGGAATGCACTGCCCGCAGAGGTTGTGGGGGCAGATACATTAGGGACATTTAAGAGACTCTTAGATAGACATATGAATGATTGAGAAATGGGGGGCGTTGTGGGAGGGAAGGGTAGGATAGATCTCAGAGCAGGATAAAATGTTGGCACAACATTGTGGGCCGAAGGGCCTGTACTGTGCTGTTGTGTTCTATGTTCTATGTTCTACGCTCTTTATTGTAAGAATATGTAAGCAAGCTAAAATTAATGTGAAATCATGGAACAATAAAATAAGATGCTAGAAAAAGATGCTAAAATGGACCTATGTTAAATGGTGACATATTTGATACACAGGTTGTGGGAAAGCCTGATCATTGGCAAGACGCAGATAAGGAAATATTTTTTGTAGAAAGAAACCAGCTTCAGTAAACATAAAGTTAAGTAATTAATGAGGAAAGAAGTATTGACAGTATGGTTAGTATTAGGCATATGGCTCTGGAGGAAAATAGTGTTTTGCATTTACTATGTCTCCCATTTCAGGGTGAAATTTCAGTATTACACCAGAAACAAAGCTTCTTGGCACTTGAGAGGCCTTCAAGAGGAAGCCTAACCTCTTGATCCAGATCAGTGCAGGACAGATAATAGCTGATGCCTTATATGTCTTTTCAGCCTCACGGGGAAGAACCAAGTTCTGGTTAGGGTCAGCTGGGCTGTACAGGTCCTCAGAGACACAGAGACTGCAGACATTGGAAGCTGGAGCAAAAATCAAACTGCTGGAGGAACTCAGCCGGTCAGGCAGCAGCTGCAGAGCAAAATGAACAATCAACATTTCGGGTCGAGACCTTCAACTGGAATGAAAGAGTAGAGGGGAGATAGCCAGTACAAAAGGTGAGGAGAAGGGGTTGGTCAAGAGCTGGCAAGCGATAAATGGGTCCAGTTGAGAAGGGGTGATTGGCAGATGGGGGAAGGAAGGGTGGAAGTAGTTACAGAGGCTGGGAGGTGACAGGTTTGATGAGCTTCTGCCATTTGTTTGTGACTCAGTGCATACAGCTTAGGGTAGTTCATGATGAACTTTGGGTAGTTCATTGCAGCCAACTCCAATGTCTGAGGAATTGTGTTTGTAGATGTAAATTGCCTCATTTTCTTTTGTCTTGCAATAAGAAGCAAGCAGATAGGATAGTTCAGTTCTTTGAAGATTTGGGTAGTTTTTCTCTTACAACCTTGATGTGTGCCTTGGAGATAGTGGTAAAACTTCCTACTTTAAGGAGTTGAGTTCCTCCATGTAGTCTGATGTGCCATTACAACCGTTGTAATTATTGAACATAGAACATAGAACAGTACAGCACAGTATAGGCCCTTCAGTCCACAATGTTGTGCTGACCTATATAAACCTACTCCACGATCAATCTAACCCTTCCTTCCTACATAGCCCATAAACTTCCAGCTTTCTTACATCCATGTGCCTATCTAAGAGTCTTTTAAATGTCCCCATTGTATCAGCCTCTACCACCACCCCCAGCTGTGCGTTCCAGGCACCCAGCACTCTCGGTGTGAAAAACTGACCTCTGATGTCACCCCCAAAATTTCCTCCACTCACCTTAAACGGATGTCCTCTGATATTGGCCATTGCTGCCCTGGGAAAAAGGTTCTGGCTGTCCACTCTATCTATGCCTCTCATAATCTTCTACACCTCTATCAAGTTGCCTCTCATCCTCTGTCACTCCAAAGAGAAAAACCCTAGCTCGCTCAACCTTTCCTCATAAGTCCTGTTCTCTAATCCAGGCACAGCATCCTGGTAAATCTCCTTTGCACCCTCTCGAAAGCTTCCACATCCTTCTGGCCTTATTCCAGGTCAGTTTGAATCAGTTGTGATCCCTAAGATGTTTCTTGAAAGGGAATGGGTAATAGTTATGGGGTTAAAAGGAAACAGTTTGAATCAGTTGTGATCCCTAAGATGTTTCTTGAAAGGGAATGGGTAATAGTTATGGGGTTAAAAGGAAACAGTTTGAATCAGTTGTGATCCCTAAGATGTTTCTTGAAAGGGAATGGGTAATAGTTATGGGGTTAAAAGGAAATGATGGGATTTCTTCTTGGTCATTTGCAGTGGTGAGTGGGCCAGTGTGCTGTCAGTTTGTCACTCATCATTCAAATAGTCACATCATCTTCTCTTCAAGCATGGACTGCTTCCCAATGGGTTCCCTTCAGTAGTGGGGTGGGATTCTCGTCCAAACCCTGGGGCTCAAGGCCATGACCTGATAGCACATCAGAGAAAGCCAGCTTTTGGCAGCTCTGCCTTCTTCATCCTCTTCAACACATCAAGGATCCTGCAATCTGGGCAAATCCAGGTGCCTGCACTCTCCACTGTTCAAGGAGAAGAAGGTTATGTCCTGCTTTGGACATAGTTGACACAGTTGCTCATTTATCTAAAGCACTTTGATCTTGCAAACCAATAAACCATCACAAATGCCTTACGGAAATAAGATTTGTCTTAAAGCGTGCCCATTTCCCTTTCAATCCTGTTCCTTCCAATCTGCTGGGAAGATTTTCTCCTGGACCACTAGATACTATCTGGGATTGTACAAAATAGATTGTTTGGCTTCTTTATATAACTGTTGCTGCTTCTTGTAAAGTCTGATAACAAAGCTTTATCAAATAGTTACTTGTTTTCCTTAAAATCAAATGAGGATCAGAAATATACAGACCAAAGACACTAAATGTTGGTTAGTAAAAGTGCTTATAGTGAATAATTTATTCTGTGTGCCTCTAAGACCACGGTAGTGTAGCGGTTAGCATAACGCTATTACAGCGCCAGCAAGCCGGGTACAAATCCGGCTACTGTCTGTAAGGAGTTTGTACGTTCTCCTTGTGTCTGCGTGGGTCTCCTCCGGGTGCTCCGGTTTCCTCCCATATTCCAAAGACGTACAGGTTAGGAAGTTGTGGGCATGCTATGTTGGCGCAGGAAGCGTGGCGACACTTGTGGGCTGCTCCCAGAACACTACGCAAAAGATGCATTTCACTATGTGTTTCGATGTACATGTGACTAATAATGATATCTTATCTTGCCTTATCATGCTTGAAGAGCTAAAGTCCTCCCTGATTAACTGTACTTCCATCAGCATCCCTGATTCTCCCTGGTTACCCTCTGCTTTGTTTTCACTATTTTTCATGAGCTGCGTATTCACTTTCTTGTGTTGGAAATAGCAGTGGCATAGTCTGGCTGACCAATGCTCAGAAATAACAAAGATGATACTGAAATGCAAAATCGAAACCAGATGAACAAATATTGCATCAACACACTCACTCTCTCTCTTTCTCTCCTGCTTTGTTTCTTGTGGAGATGTTCTTAAGAGTCATAGTGCATAATATTTGTATAATTGTGTTTTCCACCCTGTGTAAACTTCAGGGCATCCAGGTGTCACATCCTCACATTCTATCAGGTCCCCCTTGTGCATCATCCTGTTTCTGATGACCAACATTGTGCTGCAATTTCTGATTTAAAATTCTCATCCCCATATTTACAGCAACTTATTTCTTTCTTCCTCCTAGCTCATTTGGCTCCTAGCTATCCCTCTAATTCCCCACTCCACCAACCCTGACCTTTTTTGATGCATCCTCACCGACTGCTTCCTCACTACATTTGATTTCCTTGACATCAGCCAACTCACTCCATGCCTTTGAATTTTCTCCCTCCCACTAAGTTCCTTTACCTCTCCATTTCCTTTCCCAATCTAACAATCATCTCTCCCCCTTCTTTGTTTGGGCTTCCTTTTTTTTTGATTACTCATCGACGAAACGCCCTTTGGCACTTTTGAACACGACAGGTGCTATGTAAATTCAAACTGTTGCTATTGCAGTGCCCATTCAAGAAGTATTTTTGTAACCTTGGAACAAATCACAAACCTCCAGCGAAGCTTCCCACTGAAGCACAAGTGGCCTAAGCAAACATTTCTGAAACAGCCTTAAAGGAGTGTACCGTACTTTTCTGTTGGTGCAATCTGTCCCATGTGACCTTTACAAGCCTCCTACTTCATGCTTTTGCTCTTCTTTCATAATGATATTGTACGTGGGAGCCCACTAACCTTTAACAAGTTCAGAATATTTTAAATTGCTTTCCAGACAATGAAATAGTTCTAAAACTTTACAATGATGCACAGTGCTGTCACTGATGTAATGCAGGACATTATGTTCTTTTTATGGATGGTATCTTCCTGGCAGCTTCATCTCAATCCCCCACATTGGTAAAACTTGGCAGGAGATGGCCAATGCCTGCAATTATACAAAGTGTTTCTATCAATGCTATAAAAGGTTTAAAAATCAAAGCAGAAGAAGGCGGGTAAGAGTAGATCTCTAAACCATTTCATCTTATTTTATGATGCAGATTGAGGCATTAATTAACATTTGGGCAAAACTCATTACCATCATAATTTATTATAAAAACCTCCAGAATCACCCCATTAACAACCTCATTGAGAAATGCCACGAAATGTCCAAAGCTTTTCAGCAATAATACTCGACATTATTATCAGAATTATCTACCTGAGATATTTCCAGCTTTTCCAGTGTTCATTTGCTCTGATTTTTTTTTCTGGAGTCCAACAAGACACCCTTGAAAACAAGATTTGGAGACAGCTTAACAAGAAAAAATAACAACAGAAATGTAGGAAGTAAGGCTACTGTTGCCAACCTACAAACCTTGGGGTCCACATCCATAGATCCCTCAAGATTGCCACACAGGTCGACAGGGTTATTATGGTTTACTGGCCTTCATTAGTCGGGGTATTGAGTTCAAGAGCTGCGAGGTGATGTTGCAGCTCTATAGAACTCTGGTTAGATCACACTTGGAGTATTGTGTCCAGTTCTGGTCGCCTCATTATAGGAAGGATGTGGAAGCTTTAGGGAGGGTGCAGAGGAGATTTACCAGGATGTTGCCTGGATTGGAGAGCATGTCTCATGAGGATAGGTTGCGTGAGCTCGGGTTTTTCTCTTTGGAGAGAAGGAGGATGAGAGGTGACTTGCTAGAGGTGTACAAGATGATAAGAGGCATAGATTGAGTAGACAGTCAGAGATTTTTTCCCAGGATGATAATGGCTAACACAAGGGGACATAATTTTAAGGTGATTAGTGGAAGATATAAGGGGGATGTCAGAGGTAAGTTCTTTACACAGAGAGTGGTGGGTGGGTGGAACGCACTGCCAGCAGAGATTGTGGGGGCAGATACGTTAGGGACATTTAAGAGACTCTTAGATAGACACATGAATGATAGACAAATGGGGGGCGATGTGGGAGGGAAGGGTTAGATAGATCTTAGAGCAGGATAAAATGTCGGCACAACATTGTGGGCCGAAGGGCCTGTACTGTGCTGTAATGTTCTATGTTCTATGTAAATATAAAAAGCTCATGAATCAGGTAACCTTGGTTTCACAAGGTAATATGACAATTTGAGGTAGGAACAAGGAAGATTAAAGATTCCAAATCACAGACTGTTTCCAAGATACAAGTAGAGGTTCCAGCTTCTTTATTGCTCAGAGTCAGCCGCTTATCATAAAACCAAGAATAATATTCTTGAGATAGGTGAAGGTGAAGGGTAAAACTGATCACAAACTTTCTGGAGTTATCTCAGGGAATTAATCTCCTGAAGTAATGTAATTTAGTAGGCTTTGGATTCATAAGAGCACAAAGGAAGCTTTTTTACACGAAGTATCTTCTCTGCTTTCCTCTTAGAAAAGGGAAACAGTGCTCTGGAAATATTGATGCCTTATAAGATTTTCCAGGCACTGTTTACCCTTTAATAGATTGACAATTGGTAACAGGTAATTGGTTTATTATTGTCACATGTACCGAGATGCAGTGAAAAGCTTTTGTGTGTGTGCCATACAGACAGATCATTCCATACATAAGTACATCAAGGTAGTACAAAAGGAAAAGCAATAACAGAATGCAGACAATCGTGTTTCAAGTACAGTTACAGAGAAAGTGCAGTGCAGGAAGGCAAATAAGGTACAAAGGCCACGATGAGGTAGATTGACAGATCAAGAGTTCATCTTTATTGTACAAGAAGTCCGTTCAAAGAGTCTTAGAAAAGCAGGATAGAAGCTGTCCTTGAGCCTGATGGTGCATGCTTTCAAGCTTCTGTATCCTCTGCCTGACGGAGGTGGAGAAGGAAGAACGTCCGGGGTGGGAGAGGTCTTTAATTATGTTGGCTACTTTCCCGAGGCAGTGGGAAGTGTAGACGGAGTCAATGGGGGGGTTGGTTTTCATGATATACTGAGCTGTTTTCCTAAGTGTTTGACATTGATAGTGAATATCTATTTGAATCTGAGTGGAAGTCCCTTTAAAACTGCCCTGCCTTCATGAGTTCCTTTTGGGACGGGGTGCAGAGGTGGAACTTATTTTCCCCTTCCAAATCCAGGGATTCTGAGGCCAACTATAGCAATAACTCCTCACCAAATTAGGAAATGTGTTATCTTCCTCAATTAGCTCTCTTCAACCTCTTGGTGCCTGGAATAAACATTGGCTTACAAAATAATAAAGCATAACTTAGCTTGCGGAATCATGAACTTTATACACAAAACTTTAATTAAGCAGATGCTTTTACATGTCCCCCAATTATTATAATATCCAAATACTTCAATATTAAACATATCAGCAAGTCAGGTTTTTAGTGGGAAACATTCAATTTAGTGGGAAACAACAGCTCTACTTTGTACTAGGAGTTTGAGGAGATTTGGTGTGTCACCAAAGACTCTTGCAAATTTCTATAGATGTACAGTGGAGAGCATTCTGACTGGTTGCATCACAGCCTGGTATGGAGGCTCCAATACACAGGATCAAAGGAGGCTGCAGAAGGTTGTAGACTCAGCCAGCTCCATCACAGGCACAACCCTCCCCACCATCGAGGACATCTTCAAGATGGCGGCATCCATCACTAAGGACCCTCACCACCCGGGACATGCCCTCTTCTCATTACTACCATCAGGGAGGAGGTACAGGAGCCTGAAGCCCCACACTCAATGATTCAGAACAGTTTCTTCCCCTCTGTCGTCAGATTTCTGAATGGTCCATGAACCCATGAACACCACCTCGTTGTTCCTTTTTTTTTGTGCTATTTATTTATTTTGCAATTTATAGTAATTTTTATGTCTTTGCACTGTACTGCTGCTGCAAAGCAACTAATTTCACGTCATATAAATCATTGATAATAAACCTGATTCTGATTCCGAACACCTATTTTTAAACGTAATAGTGTTTAAAGTAATATATAGAAATTCAATTAAACTCAAACCTTTATTATATAAATGTCGGGGAAAAATAAAGCACAACTGATTTGAAAGGAACAGTAGACAAATGGTGAAGTATATGTCAAATATAACCTTTATAACTTTGCTTGTCTTTTTTTCCATTAGAGAGCTCATAAGCAGCTCCAGTGTATCAGTCATGGAGTTCTGTGACAGGTCTGTGCTTCCCAAGTGGCTGAATACACCATCTTCACTGAAGCCTTTTGACCAAAGCAATAAGCCTTTCTATATACTGTATTAAAGTCATTTTCCACATGCTACCTCAGCACGATCCATTGTTCATGCAGACTCCTGCTGACCATAGAAAACTGAATCTCCAGACTAAATTACTACACTTATACAGTTACACAAGTTAAGCAATAAACCCCAACTGATTTTTTTTTCCCTTTTTAGACAGAAAAGTGCTGTGATTACCACAACTGCTCAAGGTGCAATTTTGGACTGTCAAAACCCTGCAAACGTTCTGAACACTGAAGACAAAATCTGCTGAGTGACCAAACTTTATTTTTGTAATTTGTACTTTTTTTCCCTCATAAATGCTGTAACTGCGGTGTACCATCTGTGCCTGTTTCAGTTGCCCTGAGCTCTCGAGGTCAAAGGTCGCCACTTGCCCCATGAAACCTGCCCCGTCTCTGCTGAAATCAGCTTTGTTGCCAGACCCTGTGACAAATGAGTCCAATCTAGGCTGTATGCCCTTGACTTGACCCTGGCCGGCACAAACAATGGGGCAGACTCAGTCAGTGGAAAGGATGTTCTGCACTAATGAACTCAGTGGTGGCCACAGGTCAGTGGAAAAAGGGATAATGTTCAATCTTTTCAGGTGTGCTTGTATAATGATACACACACACTATTTGCAGGATCATGCACTTATAACAAAGGAAGGTATTTGTAGACTCATCAAAGCTAATGCACTCTGAGATGCAATTACATTAAGTTTTTAATTTAATCTTCATTGAGTAATACTAATTGGTGAAGTGCAGCTTCATGTCCAGAAACTAAGCATTAGGCTCGGTATACATTTTATGGACACCATACAAAACCCAAATGAGTTACTGAGCACTGATGTAGAATTTATTTTGTCTTTAAAATGTTGTGGGGGGGGGGGGAAGAAAATTTAAAAAAATGTTGTAATGATTCTTAACTCACAAATATCATGATTTTTTTAAACTCCTCATTTGAAGGCACAACATGTGTCTTTGAATGGTTACACACATCCCGGCAGCACTTCAACCTCTCACTTGATTCATCCTTAAAGTATAATTTTGGGCTGCAAGTATTCAGGCTATTTGACTTTGAAGAGCATCACAGCATTGACCTACTTCTTCATCCAGGATTAACACCAAAGTATTTTCTGGGAGGATTGACTAAGGTTTATCTAACAGCAGAGAACCTGGCACGTTTTTGCCTGGTCAAGTATTGGTGGGAGTAGTCACAGTGTGTTACTAGTCCTGGCCTTCAAACACCTCAGTTCTGAATGTCTCATCCTAGTTCTTGCATCCTTCCCAAGCTTCACTCTTCATTGCCTCTGCAGCTACCACTTGGAAACTTTTTTCAAAAATATTTTGGAACATTTTTACCAAAGGTACCATTCACAGAAGAGAGTTCCAAACTTCCATGTGCATGTGACCAAACACTCCTCTTTAATTTTTAGATGATGCCCCTTCTATCAGTGGAAATGTTTTCGCTTTACCTATCCTGTCAGTTGCCTTGAAATCTTTAATGAAATCACCCGCTAAGCATGTGTTCAACTCAAGAAATCCAACCCTAGTTCTTAAACAGAAGCAAAGTGCTGTGGAAGCTGAAAGGCTAAAATAAAAACAGAAAACCTTGGAAATGAGATAAGATAAGATTTCTTTATTAGTCACATGTACATCGAAACACACAGTGAAATGCATCTTTTGTGGAGAGTCTTCTGGGGCAGCCCACAAGCGTCGTCATGCTTCCGGCGCCAACATAGCATGCCCACAACTTCCTAACCCGTATGTCTTTGGAATTTGGGAGGAAACCGGAGCACCCGGAGGAAACCCACGCAGACACAGGGAGAACGTACAAACTCCTGACAGACAGTGGCTGGAATTGAACCCGAGTCGCAGGCGCTGCAATAGCGTTACGCTAACTGCTACACTACCGTGCCTGCCATGTTCCCTGGCATGTTATGGAGGAAACGAGGAGAGAAAAAAATAGTTAACGTTTCAGACCAATAACCATTTTTGAAAGATCATTAATCTGAACTGCTAACTCAGAACCTGCAACCTCTTTTTGAGTCCTGCTGTCATTCTGGTAAATCTATGTGACACTCCCTCTAAGGCTAACATCCCTGTTGAGGTGTGCTGCCCAGAACTGCTCACAGCTCTCCAGCTGTGGACTAAGCAGGGACTTACAGATCTGTAGCATAAGTTCTATTTCCTTGTCTACTTGTCCTCTGGTAGAAAGGCCAACATTCCATTAGCCTTTTTGATTATTTCCTGCATCTGATTATAACATTGTATAAATTAACCAGTTTATTTGGCCTCCGCCATTTCCGGCTGTTCATGATTTAGAGAGCACGAATTTCTGCCTTTTTCAACTGATGATCATCATCAGTTCACAGTATCAATCAATTGATAATACAATCAATTCACCAGTTTGGCTATTTGCTCATTCTCTTAACATTTCTTTCCAACTTAATGGTTTCATCATCATGACTAAAAATGCCAAATTATATATTTATATCATTAAGATGCATGGGATCCATGGTGACTTGGTAAAGTGGATTCAAAGCTGTCTTGGTCATTGAAGACAGAGAGTAATGGTTATTCTATGGAGGAATTTATAATATGGAGGAATTTAAAATAGAGGGATATGTGGGAGGAAGGGGTTAGATAGTCTTAGGCGACGTTTAAAGGTCAGCACGACATTGTGAGCCGAAGGGCCTGTGTTGTGCTGTGCCGTTCTATGATTCGATGATTCTGACTGGAAGTCCGTGACCTGTGATATTCCACAGGGATTAGTGCTGGGACCTCTGTTATTTGTGATATATATAAATGACTTGGACAAAAATGTGAATGGGCTGATCAGTAAGTTTGTAGATGAAAAGTTGGTGGAGTTGTGAAGAAGGTTATCGAGGGATATAGATCGGTTTAATCCAGTACTTTGGGATGTTAAATGTCAGGGGAAAATATACAGTCAATGGCAGGAGAGCATTGATGTACAGAGGGATCTCAGGGTCCAAGTCCATAGCTCCCTGAAAGTGGCAACACAGGTGGATAGAGTGGTAAAGAAGGCGTAAAGCATGCTTGTCTTTATCGGTTGGGGCATTGAGTATAAGAGTCAGGAAGTCACGATGAAGCTGTAGAAAACTTTGGTTAGGCCATGTACGGAGTATTGTGTGCAGTTTTGGTCGCCCCTTTACCAGAAGGATGTGGAGGCTTTGGAAAGGATGCAGGAGATGTTTACCAGGAAGCTGCCTGGATTAGAGAGTATTAGCTATGAAGAGACATTGGACACACTTGGAGTGTTTTCTCTGGAGTGTCAGAGGCTGACGGGAGACCTGATGGAGGTTTAAAAAATTATGAAAGGCATAGATAGGGTAAACAGTCAGATTCTTTTTCCCAGAGTAGGAATGTCAGATACTAGAGGGCATAGGTTAGCATAACGCTATTACAGCACCCGCGACCTGGGTTCAATTCTGGCTGCTGTCCGTAAGGAGCTTCTACGTTCTCCCCGTGACTGTGTAGGCTTCCTCCGGGTGCTCCGGTTTCCTCCCACGTCCCAAAGATGTACGGGTTAGGAAGTTGTGGGCATGCTATGTTGGGACCAGAAGTGTGGCGACAATTGCGGGCTGCCCTCAGAACACTCTGTGCCAAAGGTGAATTTCACTGCGTGTTTCAATGTGCATGTGACTAATAAAGACATCTTATCTCATAACTTTAAGGTGAGAGGGGGAAAGTTTAAAGGAGATGTGTGGGGCAAGTTTTTTATACAGAGAGCGGTGCCTGGAACACACTGTCAGGGTGGTGGCAGAAGGAGAAGCGATAGTGGAGTTTAAGAGGAATTTACCCAGGCACATGAGTGTGCAGGGAATGGAGGGATCAGGTTCAGGCAGATGGGATTAGTTTAATTTGACATCATGGTTGGCACAGACATAGTAGGCCAAGTGTCCTGTTCCTGTGCTATACTGTTCTTTTTTCTGTTTTCTATCAGCAAACTACCATATTTGGCTTTCTAACCCATCACTTGAGTTATTTTAGAAAGTGGTGAAGTTTCCAAATACAAATCATTTTGGCATGTCAGAAGTCGCATCGTGCTAAGTTGAGCACCCTATTCTTTGTCTGAGCCAGTTTCCTAACCAGATCGACAACTTGCCTTAGGTTCTATGATTTTCAGTTTATCTAATAGTCCATTATGAGGGACCCTATTAATTTTCTTCTGGAAGTCCATTTTAAGAACAACCACTGGCATTGTTCTGTTCAGTTAACTCTTCAAAAGTCTCAGTCAGATTTATCAGGCATTGGAATTGGTTTATTATTGTCACAAGTACTGAGGTACAGTGAAATAATTGTCAAGCAAACCATTCACACAGATCAATTCATTACATAGTGGATTGAGGTAGTACAAGGAAAAACAATAACAGAATGCAGAATAAAGTGTAACAGCTACAGAGAAAGTGCAGTACAGGTAGACAATAATGTGCAAGGTCATAACTAGGTAGATTCTGAGGTCAAGAGTCCATCTTATTGTACTAGGGAACTGTTCAATCATCTTATAACGGCAGGATAGAAGTTGTCCTTGAGCCTGGTGGCACATGCTTTGCAAATCCTCCACAAACCTCTTCTAATCTGAATTTGAACCACATTTTTGAACACCCCAAAGGGCTTAACAGGCTGGATGCAGGGAAGGTGTTTCACCTGGCTGAGGAGTCTAGAACCCATTATCTTAGAATAAGGGGAAGACCATTGAAGCCTGGATGAGGAGAAATGTCTTCACTCAGAAAGTGGTGAACCTTTGGAATTGTCTACCCTGAAGGGATGTGGAGACTTAATTGTTTTGTTTATTGTTCGCAGAGATTGACAGCTTTCTGAACATTAAGGGAATCAAGGTATATGGGAATAGTGCTGAGAAGTGGGCTGAGGTCACAGATCAGCAGTGATCTAAATGAATTGCAGTGCAGGACTGAATGGTCTACTCCTGCTCCTGTTTCTCACGTTCTTAAAACCAAATGTTTTGTTGACCTTGTTAATGTCTCCTTGTTTGGCTCAGCATGTGCTTTGTGAGATGTCTTGGAATATTTATCTATGTTACAGGCCCTCATTGAGTGCAAGTTATTGTTGGTTAACACAGCAGCATTTTCAACATATCCAACAAAATCTTAAAATCCAATGGTACCAAAACCATGGAAACATAAACAGCTGATCATTAACAATAAACAAAACCTGTTGTGGTTAATGCCAAATATGACTTGTTCCAAGACTAAAATCATTTCACTTCACTGCTTGCAGTATTTTAAAAAAAAGCTGTCTGTTGCGTTTGGGGATGGACAATAAATGCCAGGAAACCAACATTTTGTGCATGAATAAAAATACTTCTGCAAACTTGTTTTAGTTTTATAACAGCTTCCATATCCTGCAGTTCTCTACTTTGTGCCTTAATCACTTCTCCTTTCACTCTGTGATAGACAATAGTGTCTGTAAGGGAGCTTTCAACTTTCGGAGCTCAAGTCTCCAAGACAGTTCTGGTCGCCCCATTGTAGGAACAATGTGGAGATTGTGGAGAGGGTACAGAAGAGGTTCACCAGGATGCTGCCTGGATTAGAGGGGATGAGCTGTAAGGAAAGGTTGGACAAACTTGGGTTGTTCTCCCTAGAGTGTCAAAGGCTGAGGGGAGACCTGACAGAGGTTTTTAAAATTATGGGAGGAGTAGGTAGGGGGGACAGTCAGAATTTTTTGCCTAGAGTAGAAATGTCAAACCCCAGCGGACAAGCTTTTAAGGTTATAGGAGGGAAGTTTAAAGATGATGTGGGGGGCAAGTTTTTTTTACACAGAGAGTGGTAAGTGCCTGGAATGGGTTACTGGGGGTAGTGGTAGAAGCAGGCAGCTTGGTGCAGTTTAAGAGGCTTTTAGATAGACACATGAATATGAAGGGAATGGAAGGATATGGATGATACACAGGACGAGGACATTTAGCATCAAGATCGACACAACCTTGGGCTGAATGGCCTGTCCGGTGCTGTATTGCTCTATGTTCTATGTTCTACTTCCTTTTCTACTTCCATAATTATGGTCGGGAAACTGCTTTTAGATACTGCTATACCTAGGTACTGTGACTTCTTTTCAATTCATGATGAGAATGTCAGAATGTACATTTAAAAATCACACACACACAATCACACATTACAGAAACACACAGTGTTGCCAATTAGTCCAATTCAAATTCTTGGTTGTGTGTCTGCTAATATTAAATAATCACAGTTTTCAGAGTAGTTTTCTTAGTATGCAGGTTACACATTTACATTGGACCAGATTGTGCTCAACCTTGCTGACCATTTTTGGTCCCTGCTCTATTCTCATGCATTACAGCTGCAGGACTCCTGTGAGTGGAGGGGTGACCAGCTCCCAGATCAAGCATGGCAAGACCCAAACTCCGCACCACACTGAGAGCCTTTAATCATCTATGGTGTCACAAGCCTGTTTTCAGATGTATCTGATAAGAAACTTACAAAAATAGTGAAACTTGATTTAAATAATCATAAAAAAGCATAAATTATTTTTTTTGAAAGTTAAATAAGCAATTTGATTTAAAACGCTAATTAAAGACATAAAGATGCAGAGAAATAAACTTATCTAAACTTACCTATATAAAGAAGGTCGGGAACCCCATTCAGATGACTGTACCTGCATTAAATGTGCCAATGATGGCTGTATACACCTGAAGAACCCGATGGAAATTGTATCCTCAGCTCCCTAAAGTGATGGAACACTCTTGGACTCATTGTGAGTCCGGCGGTGGAGAAGGAGATCAGATGCTGGTGCATCTGCCCTCTAACATGTTGAATGTTTTCGTATTGTTGCACACTGCTGATGGTTCTCATGGAGCGTCTGACAAGCCAACAACATGATCCAGCCCAATATTTCATCACTTCAGAGATTCTATGATTCCATGACTCAAATTAATACAGTGGACAAAATAATCTCATTGATGGACAGGTTGTATAGAACGAAAGGAAGTTTCCTTTTAATTGCCACCTCATCCAGGTTAATCTTTCAGCGTACATCTGAGATAAAATATAGAAGAAAATATTGTACAATATTTGCAAAATCCAAGCATGTTCCCTTTCTTAAAATAAACATCAATAGAGTCAATTGGCTAAATAATGAAGTTTCAAATCCTGTTTAAAAAACTGCAATGTGGTGGCAATTAAAATCCTCACATTCCTTTCATTCTTTACTAATTCGTTCGTCAACATGATTACTTTGTCCTCTCTACTATTATGAACATGAAAAACTTACAGAGGCCATTCAGCTTATCATGCCCACACCAGCTGAGAAAGAGATGCCTAGCCAGTCAGCAGAAGGACTTCAGCCTTCTTATTAAATGAGATGAGGATTTCTACCTCTTGCACATTTACAGCAATGAGTTCCAGATACCTACACGAGTCCATTAAGTCTCCTCTCAGCCTCCTCTATCAAAAAGAAAACAAGCCCAGACACTCCAACTATTCTTCTTAGCTAAAACATTCCATTACTGGCAATGTCCTTGTGAATATTTGCATCCTCTCCAGTGGAATCATCTTTCCTGTAACATGGTGACCAGGACTGTATTTAAGATGTGTTCTAACTAGGGTTGCATACAGTTCTATAATAACATCTTTCTTTTAATATCCTTTGGTTATTAAAGGAAAGCATTTTAATATCCTTGGTTAATAAAGGAAAGCATTCCATACACCTTTCTTACTACTTTATCGACCCGCCCTGTGGAAACTGTGGGCATACTCTCCAAGTCCCTCTATTCCTCCACACCTTTCAATAGCTTCCCTTTCATTATGTATTTTCTTGGCTTGTTTTATTTCCCTAAACACATTACCCCACACTTGTCTGAATTTAATTCCATTTTTCGGTTCTCTGCCCAATAGACCAAGCCATCCATATCTCCCTGCAGTCTTAAAGCTTTCCTTCTATGGGCCCAGCGCATAAATGCAATCATAAGGAAAGTGCACCAGCATCTTTACTTTCTTAGAAGGTTAAGGAGGTTTGTCTTGTCACTGAACACTTCAAAAAACTTCTACAGATGTAGAGTTGAAAGTATCCTGACTGGTTGCATCACGGCAATTTGAATGCACAGGAATGTAAGAAGCTGCAGAGAGTCGTGGACTCTACCCAATACATCACAGGCACATCCCTCCCCACCACTGGTAGTACTTACAGGAGGCGCTGCCTCAAGAAGGCAACATCCATCATCAAAGATCCCCACTATCCAAGCCATGCCATCTTTTCGTAGCTACCATCGGCAGGAGGTACAGAAGCCTGAAGTCACACACCACCAGGTTCAAGAACAGCTACTTCCCTTCAACCAGTCAGCTCTTGAACCAACCAGCAAAATCCTAATCACCACTGCAGTTCAGCAACACTATGACCACTCTGATCACTTTGCACTAAAATGGACTTTTTTTGTTCTAATTGTGTTTTTTGTCTTGTAAAAATTGTGTATAATTTATGTTTAATTTACATTTTTCTTGTGAATGCTGCTTATATGATGCTATGTGCCTGGGATGCTGCAGCAAGCAAGATGTTCATTGCACCTGTGCATCTATGTACTTGTTCATATGACAATAAACTCGACTTTGACTTACTGTGAACCACATGGCGACTGTGAATTGAAAACTGTGCAGAATGCCACAGAGCTGACAATAACATTAATGAGTGGACTGAAAAATTAATAATGTTCATTAATTAAGACATATTTTTTATCTTCAAAATCAACCTGCAAACCAGAAAAATCTAATAAAAAGAAACTTTAGAAATATTGGACTCTAACGAATATTTAATAGTTCATGTATTGGTGGATTAATTGGGGTAAATTGTAAAACCTAACAAGATTTTTTGATTTTATTGCTACAATCCCAGATTAAACCACCTGCAGTGGGTTATGTGATTTTCTTGTCGGGTGTTTCAAGTAGGAGAATTGCATTGTCAGAAATTCAAGTTAAATGGCAGGATGATAATGTACTACATACAGCAGATTTCCAAAGTAGTCATAAAGAGATGTGGTTCCAGGAGAAGTAATTTACTAAGTTACTTCCTTGAACTCCACGGACCAAACTTTAAAAGTTGGACACCATTGGGAGCCCAGTAATCTTGTATTGAGTGGGTGTGTGAGGCATGGACTTGTAGAAAGAAATCCAAAGGGTTTGGCAATATTTCTGGTTTATTCACGGTTCGTCACAGGCATCTGGTGCAATCTTCTCACATTCAGGAAAATAAAGTATTGTTTCAAAAGGTTAGTTACTCAAGTGTTGCCACATTTTCTCCAATGGTTTAATTTTTTTGACCAGTTTGGAACTTGCAGAGTTAAATTCCATCGTGTTCCATCAAGGTGACTGACTTATCACCTGGATTTTTATTAATGTGATTGTTTTTATTTCAATGTTACTTGTCAGCACAGCCAAATACTCCTTCTATCAACCTCTGTCTGTTAGCTTCTATGGGAGAGTGAACCACGACCATTTCCATGCTTCAATGTGCACCATTAAGATGATAATTGATAAGTCACATAAGCCTTGAGAAGAGGCTTTACTGGATCCAATTTTGATTTTACCAGGAGGGGATCACACTGGAGAGTGAAAAATTTCACACCAGTGAAAATTTAGAGCAGAAATTTTCAGGCGTGAGGTGTGCATGAGATGACACCACAAGTTGCTGGCCTTTCTCTCATAAACTGGAGTAACACAGCACAGTCTTGTTAGAACTTGGACCACATCATCCTGGAGATCTGCTTGGGGACAGAATTAAAACCAGACCTGAATCCCACTCAACCTCAGCCCAACCACATAGACTTTTTGATGCCTGACTTGATCTGACTTGATCATCGCTAAGAATCCTATCTTGGTGTGGTAAGTCAGTCCATGCCTCACACACCCACTCAATACAAGATTGCTGGGTGCCCAATGGTGTTCAACTTTTAAAGTTTGGTCCACGGAGTTCAAGATTGTGTTGACGCTCAGCTTTCCAGGTGGCCACTGCTGATCTCTGCTGCATCTTCCAATTTGCCACTCACTGCCACGTCAGAGAGACCACCCAGATACAAAGGACAAACCATTTCATCTACCTTGATTGCAGTGAGGATCAGAGGCCTTCTCGGGTACCAGGATTTGTTGGCTGTTTTGCCACGAGTACCAGCAGTCATGAGTTTTGAACAGGAAAGGTTTCTCTTCTCCCATTGTACAGGTAGTTTTGGATTATGAGATTTTGCTCAGGCTAAATGCCATGGTTCCACAGAACATGTGAGATTTCATCATCCTGAGGGAGTCGAAACTCCCAGACATTTTCAGCACCTTGATATGGTTTGAGGAATGGATCCTGGGGCCCAGAACTACCGACTCCTTCCTTGGTTACCCTGGTCATGTACTCTCCAATCACAGAAGCTGACTGCAGCAACAAAGACTGTCAATGTTGCAGCAGAAATGCTCCAGGTTTCCTCAGAAATGCCTCAGATGAGATTTTGTTGTCTTCATCAGTCCTGGCCTTTGTAGTGCAGTGCCAGCAACCTGGGTTCAATTCAGGCCGCTGTCTGTAACAAGTTTGTACGTTCTCCCCGTGTCTGCGTGGGTTTCCTCCGGGTGCTCCGGTTTCCTCCCACATTCCAAAGACGTACGGGTTAGGAAGTTGTGGGCATGCTATGCTGGTGCCGGAAGCGTGGTGACACTTGCAGGCTGCCCCCAGAACACTCTACGCAAAAAGATGCATTTCACTGTGTGTTTCAATGTACATGTGAATAATAAAGATATCTTATCTTAAATGCAATTCATGCCAAACCGATATGACTGCTTGTTTCATAGCCTGGCCAGTTGAAGACACAGCCACGATTGGAGGTCGGACAAATAACCTTAAGATGTATGGTGATGAAACTTCTTGTGGTACTGATTCTTACTGCAGGGATTCCCACTGTCAGAGGAGACCATTCTGTCAGATTTGGATTTTCTGGATCTATTGCCCTTCCAGATGCACAAGAACTCCCTCGTGGAGTGCCTCTCTCACTAAATCTAGGGGCTCTCTCCATCTCCCCCGCAGTGTTTCTGCCTTCTCCATACCAACCTAAGTGTGTGTTGTTACTGTCCAGCTGCTGTGGGGAGTATGCTTCTAAGAATTGATATCCCAGAAGGGAAATGCCTGCAGCTCTGACAATCATCAAAAATGAGGTGCCAATATCATCTGTAACTTCTTGCTTAATGTCTCTGCTTCTTAAATGGTCCAACAAAAAATCAGAAATCAGTTACACACCAGTTTGAACTCATTTCTTTTGTTCCTACTTCATGTTTTAAACTCATGACATTTCCAGTAAGCAGCAGGCTGTAGGACATATTGAAGATCACAGCTATAATGCTTTGGTAAATTTACATAGTAAGAGGTAGGAACAGAATAGGAATACAACATGAACATGGAGCATCAACCACAATATGACCTGCACCATAAGTAGCTCCTACTTTAATAATACTTAAGGCAACTTGGACTGCAATGAAGGGCTGGTTAACGTGGAAATTCAAAGTAAGTTTCTGAAGAATATTTCTGTAACAATGCTGACTTTTGTTTTATTGTTGGGCAGCAACAGTAGTGTAGCGGTTAGCGTAACGCTATTACAGCGCAGGCGACCCGGGTTCAATTCCGGCTTCTGTCTGTAAGGAGTTTATACGTTCTCCCCGTGTCTGCGTGGGCTTCCCCCAGGTGCTCTGGTTTCCTCCCACATTCCAAAAGACGTACAGGGTAGGAAGTTGTGGGCATGCTATGTTGGCGCCAGAAGCGTGGCGACACCTGCGGGCTGCCCCCAGAACACTCTACGCAAAAGATGCATTTCACTGTGTGTTTCGATGTACATGTGACTAATAAAGATCTTATCTCGTCTTTCTTTGTTCTAATTGTGCTTTTTTCTTGTAAAAAATTGTGTAGAATTTATGTTTAATTTATGCTTTTCTTGTGATTGCTGCTTATTTGATGCTATGTGCCTGTGATGCTGCTGCAAGTGAGCTTTTCATTGCGCCTGTGCATACATGTACTTATGTATAGGACAATAAACTCGACTTTGACTTTGACGTTGAAATCTATGATCACTTGCATGGCTTGGCGTTGCAGCATGCCTTGATATTGACTATGGCTTTACTAACAGGGGTCTGCCACCTGCACTCAATGCAGAGCTCTCACTATCCCCTACTCACCTTCTCTTTACCCAGCAAGGGAAATGTCCTGGTGGAGACTGTTCTGGAGCCAGGCAGCAAGGTGCTGAGCATCTAATGGCCTCACATGGTATAAAATGGTCACATAGGCAGGCCAGAACAACCTGCCTGTGGAACACCACTGAGCGCAAAATCTGGGCAATAATTTTTGAAATATTTATTGTCAACACTTATTAAACAATAAACATTGATTTGATTGTAGCTTCTAATATCTGTTCATTAATCTTGAAGCCGACTTTGTAGGATAAGGTATTTATTTGCTAATGTCAGCTGGTGGTAATTAAAGCTCTTGAACTAGTTACAGCTTACATAAAACTCCTCTAAAGGCTGGGCTAATGAAGTCATTCAAGTGAAACGCAGAGGTCATCAGCAAATCTCCCTAAAACAATAATTCAAATATGCATTCATTTGCTAGCTTATTGATTTAAAAAAAAACCTCTGGGCAAATTGTGAAGTTGATTTTGACTTTCTTAATGTTAATCATGGTGAAAGGTCAGTGTTACTGTTGTGCTTTTGCAGTAAAAACTAAGATAAACAATACTTACTAATGCATGATATTATTAACATGCCTCTGTATAATGTAGATATTATTGTAATGGTGCTTTTGGGCAATATTGTTGATTTCTTCCTCAGCCATGTTTCATTTTCTCCTTTCCAAAGAGCAGCATTCGTTATCCTAATTGCATTAAAAGTACACTGAACTTTTAACTAATGGGTTTTTGCTAAAAAAAAGCTCAAAGTTGAAGTAATTTTTGCATTGGCCTTTACTACAGGCATATCTAGAGAACAGGAAAGATCTTAATTCATTCCATTTCCAGATTGGAAAGACAAGCAGATGGTTATCATCGGGCTGCGCTTGAAGGCGGCAATTGAACAGGGATTGAAAGAGATGGAATTAACAATATGCACATCCATGAGAATGAAGCAACGCAGAATCAAGAAAATGCTGTGTTTACTTAGGTGATTCCTGTTTCTGATAGTGGACACAACCTACATAAGACAACTTTCCCAAGGAGTAAATTTTGAGACACAGGCTAATATGATTTTGTAGATACAAACAGAACTAAATAGCATGTTGAACATTTAGTGTGTTATGTGTTTTTTTAAGACAAGTCCCACAGTGCATGTACCAACAATGCTATAAAGTGATATAAGGACTAACTAAATGCACAAAACTTGGCTTTTGAAAATCTAATACTTAAATACATTTTTGATGGTTTTTGATTTGGCAATTAATAAATAAACTGATCTTCAATCTTTTCAGTGGCTGACTTGTTTTACATGTGAGTTCAAGAAGAATATTTCTCAGGCAGAAAATAACATTGTCATCAAGTCTACATTAAATCAATACCATAAATGAACTTTAAATCTAATATAAAAATACTTCATCAAAATAGTTTGCTTAAAGTGCTTAATTCTGGTTTATATATGGATAGCTCTAAACTACATTTGTACTACATATGGCATTTTAATTCACAATACAGGTCATACTTGCTGCCAAGAGCAATCATCAAGCAGAGATTACAAAGAATTTCTGGTGATGTGTTCATTGCAATTGCCTTAAAATGTAGATAAGCAAAGCCTTGGATTATTATGTTTCTTCAAAACTTTTGCAATTAGTCAATAAACTCTACATTTTAAATTCAATCAGTAGAAGCCAACTTTCAAAAAATTAAGCTAAAATACTATAATTACAGTCTTTGAATGATGACTCAACTCGAAATTCTGAGATACCCACCAGAAATTATTACTTAGAGAGCAACACTGTTTTAACATCGGCATACAATGGGAAAGAGTACAGCCACATTAGAAGATGGCCCAGAATTCTGTTTTAAATTGTTTGTTGTGCCCTTTTAAACTCTTTGAAAGGCACATATAAAAACCCATGGATAAGAAGCCAAGATTTGAAGAAATATAGGTGGGAAATTATTTAAAAGCTTTTTGTTGACTCACCTATCCCCCTCTGCATTTCTAGGATTTCCCTTATGATGTACCCTTTATCTGTGGTACAGATGGGTGCAATGGGGTGATTTTTAAATAACTTGCATGTCATAGAGTTTTCATTTACATGGAAGGACTCAACATGAAAGCAGCACCTACCTAACAAACAAAGCCTTAACAAGACTGAGGTTAGTGGCAACACCTCTGGTACTGAAGAAAAATCTAAGTCAATGTTACCTTGGGCTCCAGTCATTAGTCATATTAAATACCACCCTGATAGACATTTTGCTGCCAGCCAACTTCTGCTGTGCAATCATGTGGCCTTTGCACCACACAGTCTTCAATCTTTATTCTTCTCCTACTAACACCATCATCCTGCCTCCCACTCACTCCATCCCAACCCTCTTCTGCGATGAGCTCTATTTCTTACAGGAAACAGTCCAACAATTTATGATGCATCTCTATAGAACTCTGGTTAGGCTGCATTTAGAGTATTGCGTACAATTCTGGTCACCTCACTATAGGAAGAATGTCGAGGCTTTAGAAAAGATGCCGAGGGGGTTTACTAGGATGCTGCCAGGATTAGAGGGCATGTGCTATCAGGAGATGCTGGACAAACTTGGGCTCTTTTCTCTGGAGCATGGGAGGCTGAGGGGTGATCTGTTGGAAGTGTATAAAATTATGAGGGGCATAGATAGGGTGGACAAGCAATATCTTTTTCCCATTATTGAGTGATCCAATACCAGAGGGCATGCATTTAAGGTGAGAGGGGGTAGGTTCAGAACAGACGTGAGGGGTACGTTTTTTTACTCAAAGAGTGGTGGATGCCTGGAATGCATTGCCTGATAGGGTGGTGGAGGCAAATTCATTGGGGGCTTTTAAGAGGGGCTTGGATGGGCATATGAATGAGAGGAAAATGGAGGGATATGGGCAGTCTGTAGGTAGAAGGGATTAGCTATGTCGGCACAACATTGTGAGCCAAAGGGCTTGTTCTGTGCTGTGCTGTTCTATGTTCTATGTTCTAATTCACCAATGGCATTTTGAATTTGCTGGGCCTTCCATCTGGATTCGTGGGTGGTATTGTAATCCATCTAAACTTGTACTTAAAACTGGCCATACAGTATTTGCACTAATCATTAACTCCATTAGCGCATTCCATATTGTCTGAGTGCACACATATGGTGTAGACATGATGCCACCATCATGTCTGCAGCACATGTAAATGCCATAAACAGGAGAAGAATGGGGAAACGGGAAGAACAGAAGCCCACAAAGAAAGAAATAGGCTAAATGCTTTCCCCTGGTGTTGTAAAATTCCAGGTATAAGATCAGAGCTCCCAGGATATTGTTCACAGAGTTTAAATCATAATTATTTCTCTTAAAGCAGGAGCAATAGAACATGCATATTACTACAAAGGGAAACATTTGGACAACTCTTTCCTAATAAGCATTACTGCCTTGGGGAAACTCATAAAGATGGCCAAGGAAAATTAGATGTTGTTCCACATTCACCACATCAACCCTCATTTCCCTCACTGACTTTTCTGTTACTTCATCAAAAAAAACGCAAGTTAGTTAGATATGATTTGCCTTTAACAAATCGACGCTGACTTTCTCTAATCAATTAGCACTGATGCAAGTGACTGCTAATTCTCTCCTTGATCATTCTTCTGGAGCTTCCCTCGCAGCTGAGGTTAAACAGATCGGTCTGTAGTTGCTTGATTTATCACTACGTCCCTTCTTGAACAAGATTGTGAAATTTGCAGTTTCACAAAAGCATCTTCAACTTCCTCCCCTACTTCCTTCAATAACCTAGGATGCATCTCATCTGATTCAGTGATTTATCCGCTCTTAGTGCAGTTTTTCTTTCTGGCACCTCTCCATTGTCAATGTTTAACCCATTCTGCTATTCAACTACACTTTCCTTTGCTGAAACTCTAGAAGCCTCTTCTTCTATGGTGAAGACTGATGTAAAGTAATAATTTAGTTTCTTAACCAGGCCATCTATAGATTTTCATTTTGGTCTCTGATGAACTCCATCTCATGAAATCCCAGTCAACGGGCATAAATGCTGCTTTTCTCGATCTGCTGAAGTTATAGTGGCTAATTATGGAACAGCTGCGGAAATTTAATAGCAATAGAATCAATACAGTTTAAAGAAGGCAATGAACTACATGTAAATATCCAAAGAGTGCAATAAATTCCACTTCTGTTCCATTATTTCCCAAAGGTGATCAAGCAACTCTTAAGCAACAGAGCCAATGTTTCAAATGATTACCAATAAAATCTGACCAATCAGCTAATTACAAACATGGTGAGAACTATCATGTTCTATTATCATTTGTCTGCTTTTTACTTTCACCAGCACAGTTTTGGCTTTATCATTTTTGGCAAATTGGTCCTTGCCGCTCTCTATTTTACCTTTTCTCTCATTTTCTTCATGTGGTCAATTTTCATATTCATAAATCAATAATAAATCAACAAAAAGAATAGGAATAAGATTCAAGAGGAAAAATCACTTAAATGTCCAACGAAAATTACTAAGTATTTATGGGGAAAGCAATTAACAATGATCTATCTAACAGTCAAAGGAGGAAAAGTTGAACTGATAGAAATGATCCAAATACTTTCTGAAATGTCCTTTCAAATGGTTACTTATTCCAAGAACTCACCGTTGAAAATAAGGTCACAGAATAAATATTAAAAATACAATAATGGTATTCAATCTACTACTAAAATAAGGCGTTCTTTTAGAAATATCATTCATAATGTTTACTGTTAGAAACATAACCGAGATCTAGTGTTGCCAGCTGAAGAGAATCAGCAAAATAGCATATTGAAACTGACAGCTTTCTTCCAAGCAACAGCTTCAGAATATTTTATATACATGTGGTCCCTATATATTACCTGCGATGGATAAATATAAAAATAATCTATGGCTTACAATTTCAATTGCATTGCACCATTTCTTCATTCGACCAGGTACTTCCCAAAATGACTTTCACTAGATTGCTTGATGCAAGTTCATCATTGGTTGCACATGATGAGATGTAATTCACGGTGCATTGCTGCCTTTGGAACATTACTGGGGAAATTGCATCAAATTTTCTCAGGAGCAGCCATAACTTGCACATCAGGTTTTAATACCATAGCATTTGATTAGGATCCCTGCAAGTGCCTTACTTTCCTTTGCTATTTCAGCTTCCATCCATTATGGTACCAATATTCCATTTCCAAACCTGATTTTTCATTCCCCCTCCTGTCTCAAGGCTCGCAGCTTGGACCCCCAACCTTCAGCATACATGGCATTACACAATCCAACTTCCAGGCAATGGATTCCAAAAGACATTTAAATTTTCTACAAAGACGTAAATTTTCCAGTCCATAAGCTAGTCTTACAGAAAAGGAGCAGGTGCTAGTGGTTTGGATAATAGCCTCCAATCCATTAAGCCAGAAAAGCATCCCATCAGCATTGAGTACAAGTTACCGTTGGAAATCTGAAACCTGGTTAAGCTAGTTTCACTAAATCAGCCAGATACTACAGCATAATCCTCCTTATCCATGGATTGAGTTGGACACTCCCTTTCTGGTTCTGGATTGAGCCCAGTGAGAAGAGTTATTAACTACTAAATTCTTGAGAAGCCAGTTGTATCTTTTATTTCAAAATATTTTCATGTTTTACCTTTGTTTTATTTCCAGCTTCTGTTCTTCTTTTTCCTGTATTTTTTATGGAAAAAAATCATTTGTTAGTTTTAATTGCATTTTTTAAATGTAATGATACTCAATGATTATTTAGAACATTAATTGGAAGATACTATCTGTTGAAAGAGGGTAACTGACTATAATTGTTAAATTTTATGTTGATTAATAACAATTGGGAAATGATGGTGTATTATTAAGAAGCTACTGCAATACAAGACTTTCAAGGAAACTCAGGGTCAGGTAAATTATATGTTATGCACTTAAAATAAAGCACAGTTTCATATTGTAATGGCAAACTCCCCCAAATGACCAACAAGCACATATTGCATTCCACACCTATGTAATGCTAAATAATGAATTGTCATGAGTGTTGCTAGCTCAAGATTCCAACCCTGATACAATGCATGTCCGCCGATATTTTTGCAGGTCAGGATGATGTGACGTTGGGGGAACCTACAGACGATGATTTAACATGCATCTGCTGCCCACCTCCTTCTGGTCAGCGTAGGTTGCAGATATGGGAACTGCAACTGAAGAACATTTGGTGGCTGTCAACAGTACATCCAGTTCAACAGTAATAGTAAAGGGGAAATAGTCAGAGTAATTAGAGAAGGATCTGGTCAAACATTCCCAAGGCTACAGCATGATGTGAAGGCACCACGGCTACTATCTGCAAGGGTCATAGGAATGTACTTGTAAATGGGTAAGAACTTTTGATACAAAATTAGATAACCTTCCATAGCCCTGCAAACTCAATATATTGTAATATAAGTGTATTCGCTCTGGAAGGCAAGGACAAGCATGGTCCATTGGGTTTGTGAGCTGCAGAACTTCAGGACATGTATGCCCTGAAAGAGATGTTTAGTGAAAACTTACTTCTCAGTAGAGGCTTCCACTACTTGTGACACCATTGCAATTCTCAAAACATTCCTGTGTAAAGTTAGTGAATGTATTTATGCATATATTTATAATTTACTTAGATCAAACAATTGTACAAGCTTGAGAAACAAAGGACTGCAGATGTTGGAATCTCGATGAGAAACACTGTGTTGCTGGAGGAACTCAGCAGGCCAGGCAGCATCCGTGGAGAAAAGCAGGTGGTCAACATTTCGGGTCAGGACCCTTCTTCAGGACTGAAGATAGGAAAAGAGGAAGCCCAACATGTCCCTCCCCGCCTCCCATCTTTTGTCCACCTATCACTGCTCTGCTTTTCCCTCCTATATACTGGGCTTCCCCTTTCCCTTTCTTCAGTCCTGAAGAAGGGTCCTGACCTGAAACGCTGACCGCCTGCTTTTCTCCACGGATGCTGCCTGGCCTGCTGAGTTCCTCCAGCATCATCGTGTTTCTCAATTGAGCAAGCTTGCTCATTTTGCCCAGGAATCTCAAAACACTCTAAAGATTTTTTTTAACATTGTTTACAATTAAGAATACTAAGGTTAAAAAAATGTTTTATTTTTCCTTAGTCCATTTCTGTATGGAGTTTGCAAATTCTCCCTGTGACAACATGACTTTTTCCTAGGTGCTCCAGCTTCCTCCCAAATGACAAAAATGTGCTGATTGATAGGTTAATTGGCTACAATAAATTGTCCCTTGTGTAGGGGATGGCAGGAGATTTGGAGAATGTTGATGGGGATGCCAGATGAAAAACGGGATTAGCATGGATGAGTTCTTAATGAGTTGGCATGGATATAATGAGCTAAAGAACATGTTTGTGTGTTGATGCCTCTATGATTGTGGGAGAAAGCTTTGTCAATGTTAAGGACAGAAGCTAGAGTTAAATTCACTTTCATTGCTCCAACAACATGTTGAATTAACTGAATAAAGTCAATTTCAACAGTGCTGCTGTGAATTTTCCTTCTATATCACAACCATTCTATAGAGGTTCACGTGTTAGCAGTGCTTCATGGTATTTTCATCTGTGAATGGGAAAGCTGTTGCAGAAATACATGAACACATCATCTATGGTCCGACATCACACTGTGAAATGTTGCTTTGTCGTAGCTCTCATTCTTTGAATGACGTATCAAACTAGGCCTGCTCCAATGATTCAAGTAAGCTTAGAAAATCTCATTGTATTATTTCAATAATGAGTTCTTCCGAGATCCTAGATCTGCCAGCAACACCACAGTTTATGTGCTAACTGAGAGTCAGTTCCACTGAAGTTTTTGGAAAGGACCCGATAAAATAAAAGACTGGATGTCAAGAACAATATTCTCCCAGATGATGAAAACTGAATCATGTAGGATTTACAGCCCAATGTGTCCATGCTGGCATTTATGCTCAATGTTCTTTTCACCATTCTTAATCTTATCCAATCAACGTGTCCTTCTTCTCCTTCCTTCCTTCTGTACGTATGTAACTCCTTTCTAGAAGTGATTTTTGCCTCAGCCACTCCACATGGTAGTGACTTCCAAATGTTCACAACCACCTAAGAAGCTTCTGAATTCCATATTGCTTTATTAGTGAATATTCAAGATTGGAATTCCCCCTAATGAGAAATACCTTCTCTATATTCACATTATTGAATTCCTTTAACAGTTTAAAGACCTATATCAGGCCATCTCTTTTTCCCAGGAAAACCACAGCCTGTACATTGAAAGATTATTAGGCAAACCAACAATTCCATCATATTTCGGGTATTCTGTGTAGCTATCAACTGAATAAAATGTATATGGTAAACCATGCTTTCTTAGTAGAGTTGGGAAATAAAGATTATTTTGTATACTGCAGGACCATTAACTCACAGTTGATTCATCTATACATGTATTTACAGAAATTGGCCTGATTTATGGTAAATGTTAAGAGAAATAGTTTGTCTTTTTGCTTCCAAAAACTAATGCTAGGAAACTAACTGATGTTACACTCACTTCAATACAGGGAACTGATCTCAGAATGTCAATCATTAAATAATATTTCATGATAGACGTTTATTTTAGTAATTATTTGTGATCTGGTGAAGAATAACTTTAGGAAATCAGCGTGCTATACTAAAGTTTCTTCTCCTATTTAGAATATTTGAAATACTTCAATTTATCACAAAATTAAAAATTTCATACCATTCATATGTCATTTGAAGTAAAAGAAATCAGAAGGCATAAGCAAAAATAAATATCACATTGGATTATTCTACTTCAGTCACGGTCTACGTATAACATTCATGAGTACAATTGGCTTTCATTAAAGAAAACCATCAATAAGCTGATCAAAATAGAAGCTTGCAGCATCCGTTTTGTTTGTATCATTGTATGAAGGAAAGGCAGTTCACAAGGTGTTAATGGTTGCAAGACTAGCCAAACCCCAAATATAATTCACATTTCTCAACGTTATTTTATCCTGATCTATACCTATAAATAATCAATGAGATCCCATAGGATTACGCTGAACCTCAACCAGTTCTCAACAACGATGACTGAACATTTGTTGAACAAGCCAAAGGAACAATATCCCACACAACATCTGCAACAAACAATAATTCAATAAGAAAGCTAATGGTGTTTGAGGAAAATTACATCAATAAAAAGCTGCATTGCAGTCGTAGCTTTTATGCATGTTAAGCTCAGGCATCACAATGGTGAGATAGTTAATAACAGCATCATTTGATGGACAAGTTGTCTTGCCTGCTGTGGCCTATATTTCCTGAGAAAAATAAGTTTGCTAAATTTTGTGAAACGTATAAGAGAGCTTTGCAGTCTCTCTTTATCCAGTCCAAGTTCAGCTGATCTCTGCAGTACAAGGCAGTTCATTAAAGACTGGCAATCATAGATTATTTTGTCACACTGTTTAACTGCTAAAATGGAAAGGTAATCTTCCCAGCATCATGACTGGCAGTAAGCAATACCTCTTCAGAAAAAAATGCTATAATGATCATTATCGTATTTTTTTCAATGGAACAGTAAAATGTAAACAAGTTAAATGTAATGAATCCAAGACTCTATGGATGATAATCAGTTCCAATATCACAAGTATACTTATTCAAATCAAAGTAAAAAAGCATAAGGACATCATTCTATGACCAAATAGCATCTGTCAGTATGAACAGCTTCATCACTTACCCACAGGCCGCTACCTTCCCATTCTCTAAAGCAAAGAGTGTATGGCATTCTCCACATGCTACCTGGTTCACTTTTCTGAAGAACAGGTTCCTTAACAAGTGTGGCTTCAGTTAAAAGAATAAAGTTAGACCAGGGTTTAGAGCTTTAGAAGCCATGACAGGCTCTCCCAGTTGCATTATTGTAGTCCTCTTTGTGCCATTGCAAAATGGCACCATTATCTTAACACAAAGCAGTGCAAGCTTTATACCAATACTTGTATGTACGAGCGTGTCACAAAATACAGGTCATCATAATGTGCTTGTTTAGCTTGTCCAATCTATGGCAATCACTTCAGTCCCAAGACACAAGACGCAAGGAAAAAAGGGAAGCAAAAGCTGAAGAAAGATCAATACTGCTCTGTGAAACAAGAAGTGTAGGCTATTTACTTTTCATTGATCTGATGATGCAAGAGAAACACCTCAGACCTGGCATTCAATTGAGGGAATACGTCTTCTGTTTGTTTCACCTCAAGGTCAGCTAAAGCAAAACAAATTAGATGAAAAAATATTGTTTCAGAACAGAAAATCTATTAATCAACCTTACAGTTACAAGAAAAGTGAAAACGTTAATGAAAGTCAGGTAAATAAATTCTACACTACTGATGTCAACTATTCTACACTTTACTTTGGGGAATGTGAAAAGTGTGAAAAATGGTACAATTTAAAGCCCATCTTCCTGGCCTTGGTTTCTGCTTTGTTTTATAATTTAGTTACTCAGTACATACCACACATAGGTCAAAGTGAAATATCATCCAAAAGCTTTGCTCCTTAAGTCTTTGCTTTAACTCGTCAATAATATTTAAGCCAAATGTGTCTATTTTATATTGTCTCAGGTCTGAATGCCAATTAAATTAGTTCTACAAATTGATTGAACTCAAGTAAGATGTCAGTTAATAGAATGTCTTAGTTAAGTAACTCTGTACCAAGCCAATCCATGCACTGGCATCCAACCAATCAATGTGGACATCAATAATATTATCTAAAACTTAGGAGTTTATGAGTTTATTTATTTTGCTTCCGTATTGGAAAAGGATGATGTAGTAAAGAATAACCAGTTGGAGACAGAGAAAGGGGAAAAAAAGATGCAAAACAATCTTAAATTTTATTTTCATTCTCAGTTTTTTTCAAGCAATCCTAAATCTCCTTGAATAGTACTAATTCCTCAAAGTTTACTTGGCGTGAGATTTTCTTTACAAAGTGAATATATTTACAGCAGAGAAGTAAAAAACAAAGGCATGGAACAAAGGTCACCAACCACAGAACCAAACATAGTACAATACTCAGCTGCTGAGATGTTCCCTTAAACACTGTAGACCTAAGCAATAGAGATTGTAATAACATAACTTGAAGTCATGCAGGAAATAATGTCACATCAGAGAAAATTATGCATTCTCAAAGAATTCTACAAAGTACATTGTAGCCATTTGCAAGGCCATTAAAACCATGCTGTTGGTACCATCTACCCAGTCTAATATTGATCCTCCAAGCCCCGAGCTGTATCCGTGTAAGTTACAGCATTTCAAGGACATAGCCAAGTAGTTTTTCAATGTGATCTGAGGCTTTGGCCTTGACCATTCTTTCAGACATCATGTTCCTGAGTCCTTTCTGGGGTGAAAGAACACCTCAACTATCTCTAATCCTTTTATCAATTAATTTAAACCTATGCCCTTTGTATTGACCTTGTATATGTAGCAGTTAGCGTAACGATATTACAGCACAGGCGACCCGGCTTCAATTCCAGCTGCTCTCTGTAAGGAGTTTGCACATTCTCCCCGTGTTTGCATGGGTTTCCTCCGGGTGCTCGGGTTTCCTCCCACATTCCAAAGACAGATGGGTTAGGAAGTTGTGGGCGTGTCTGTTGGCGCCAGAAGCGTGGCGACACTTGCGGGCTGCCCCAGAACACTCTACACAAAAGATGTATTTCACTCTGTGTTTCGATGTACATGTGACTAATAAAGATATCTTATATTATCTATTTTTCTTAACCATTTTCTCTGGGAACATTATTTCAATAGTCCTTTTAGCCACCTCTGTTCCAAGGAAAATAAGACCAACTTATCAGATGTTTTTTATCATAACCAACGTTTTCTGGTCTTGAGAATATTTTTGTATATCCCCCTTGTGCCCTTTCTCTTATGCAATATTTTTTGATCTTTTGTTTTATATCTAGTTACTGAACTAGCCTACTGCTTGGAGGTTGCTCATGCTCTCTGTTTAGCTGGTGTACCAATCACTTGAGACACTATTGAGCTAACCCTTTAATGTAAATATCAAAGATCAGCCAGCATAAACAAAAGCCTAGTATCCATTGACATACTAATCCAAAGCAGAACTACTTTGAAGGCAAAAATGAGGCAATCTGCACACAGCAAAGACCCACAAATTGCAAATGGGATCAAAGGCCAGTTAATCGCATCTAGAGGTGCAGAATGGGGATAAATATTTGAATGATTACTGAGAAAGTTTCTCTTGTCCTGCTTCTCTTAAAATAGTAATGTTTGCTCTTTCATGTTTACCTGAAGGGACAGATATATCCTTGGTTTAACACCTCAAGAAAACAAACAGACATCTTCAACATTGCAGTACTTTTCTTAAAATTCAGGTAAAGTCTTGGATTGCACTCTGAAACCAAAATCAGTTCCATTATAAGATAAGAGAAGATATTTATTTATTAGTCACATGTACATCGAACCACACAGTAAAATGCATCTTTGTGTAGAGTGTTCTGGGGCAGCCTGCAAGTGTCGCCACGCTTCCGGCGCCAACATAGCATGCCCACAGCTACTAACCCATACGTCTTTGGAACGTGGGAGGAAACCGGAGCACCCGGAGGAAACCCACGCAGACATGGGGAGAACGTATAAACTCCTTACAGACAGCGGTGGGAATTGAACCTGGGTCGCTAGCACTGTAATAGCATTACACTAACCGCTACGCTACTGTGCTGCCCCTAGATCTTGTTTATTAAATAATGAACATTTATAAAATAAGAAAAATATGCATTACAGCAGATATTTTAATGGTCCCATTACATTCTATTATAATTAACAATGAACCATAGCAAATAGGGCACTTGACTTGAGGAATGTGTGTTGCTCGGAAGTGACTTTTTCATTGGTTTCTATTGTGATCTTGCAGGATCTTCTTCCTTTCCTAAATCACATACTCCATCTACTCCACATTCTAACTTGTTTCAAATACTGTGAATTATATAAACAGTAAGTTTCACGACATGCACTATATTATAATAAGCAAAATAATGGCACAGTATCTTTCGAAGACAAACAATAAAATATTCCCTATTTTTGAGGGGAAAAAGTACTTTCATTCATCAGCAGGATAATCTTTTCAGAAGTCTTTATGGGTGGACTTTCCTGTGGCCCACGAAGTTCTGTTCTTGAAACTTTTTTAAAAAAAATTCAGAATATTGATTTCATATCAAATATAATAATGCTGCCTCTCCTATTTGATACTGAACCTAACCCTAACTGCCCCGTGAGCACACCAGGAAAAAAGAGACAGAGAGACTTAGATGATGATTGATTATTTACTGATGTTCCGCTTTATAAACTATTAAGTTAGGATTTTAGTTTTATATATGAAATCCTCACATTTATTTGAGGAAAAAAATAAGGGGAGCTGAGTTTTGAAACCATTTTAATCTGAAAAATATTTTCAAATGAATTGGAATGGATAATTTAAGAGATGTCTGCAAAAATACATGCGACAGCAGATTTTTCTTTGTAACTGCACGCAACTTCGGGATATCCATGCACTGTGTAATGAATTGATCTGCACGAACGGTATGCAAGACGAGTTTTTCACTGTACTTCGGTACAAGTGGCAATAATAAACCAATACCAATACCATATACAGAAGTCTCAAAGTTCTGGTCAGCAGTTGTTGGTCTGAACGTACTCTGCAAGGTGTCTAGCACCAAAGATCAGGTTGAACCTGATACCAAAAATGCATCATGATTGATTTCAATGGAAATCAATGGCTGTGAGGGACTTCAGGATGGAGATATTTCATGAGCAACACACACAAAATGCTGGAGGAACTCAGCAGGTCAGGCAGCATCTATGGAGGGAAATAAACAGTTGATGTTTTGGGTCGAGACCCTTCATCAGGACTGGAAAGGAAGAGAGCAGAAACTGGAATAAGAAGGTTGGGAGAGGGGGAGGAGTACACGCAGGCAGGGGATAGGAGAGTTGAGAGGTGAGTCCAGTGAGAGACAGAAGGTAAGTGGGTGGGGGTGGGGGAGGGGGGAGAAGTAGGAAGCTGAGGTGATAGGTAGAAGAGGCAAAGGGCTGAAGAAGAAGGGATCAAGTAGGAGAGGGCAGTGGACCATGGAATAAAGGGAAGGAGGTGGAGAATAGATGGGCAGGTCATGAGGGTGGGGGAAGGAATGGGCAGGTCATGCGGGTGGGGGAAGGGAAAAGAGAAGGGGGGTAATCTTAAATATTTTAATCATACTTGAATGCATCGGAATAGTTTTGGATGTTTAAAACATTTACATGTATGTATTTGGACAATTGGCTAAGCTGGAGGGCATGGTTTAACTGTCTGTTAAAGCGGTTTACTCTGTTTTGTAGTTTGGCATTTCCTCCAAGTTCTAGGTCAAAACATATTTTGTCAGATACACTTAAAGATATAAAGTCAAAGAATTCTAGTTTGTACCTGAACCAAATGGACTTATCGCAGGAAAATGAGACTTCAGACTGAAAAATTCAATTCAAATATGTTAGCTGTCAGCATCTTAAAAATGCACAGGGCAATTTAGCACCAAATTTGATTTTAATAAGGATTAGATTTATCAATTTCTGCTCCTCATAGATTCACAGAAAAATCTTTCTTAAACTCAGCCGTTTCCCTAAACACTGTGAATTTACCAGTGGGACACTTGCCAAAGCACAGGATAGATGGATAGATAGATAGGTAGATCTCTTTATTAGTCACGTGTACATTGAAACACACAGTGAAATGCATCTTTTGCGTAGAGTGTTCTGGGGACAGCCCGCAAGTGTCGCCACGCTTCCGGCGCCAATATAGCATGCCCACAACTTCCTAACCCGTACGTCTTTGGAATGTGGGAGGAAACCCACGCAGACATGGAGAGAACGTACATTCTCATGGAAAAGTAGGAGCAACAGTAGGCCGTTCAGCTTTTCAAGCCTGCTCCACCATCCAGTACAATCATTGCTCATCCTCAGTCTCCAAACCATATTGCTGCTCACTATCCAATCCCTAGTTGTCCCTTGTGTACTGATCAATATAATCTATCTGCCCCTCTCTTAAATATATGCAGTGATTTGGTGTCCACCCAATTTATGGCAAAGAATTACCACTCTTTGAAAGAAGAGGTTTCTCCTTTTTTCAGTCCTAATGTCTTACCCCGTATAATATCTCTGTTTCCCAGTCATTCAAGACGACACAGCAGGGACGACATCTTCCCTGCCTTCCGCCTGCCAAGCCTTGCCCGAATTTTATACATTTCAATGGTACCTCCTGTCATTCTTCTAGATTCTAGTGAATATAGACCTAGTGGATCCAATCACACCCTATGTAGCAGTCCTGCTATTCCAGGAATTAGTTTGGTGAAGCTTGGTTGCTCTTCTTCCATGGCAAGTATATCTTTCCATGTTTACGGAGACAAAAACTCCAGGAACACTGTAATCCATTTGTGGTCTCACCAAGGCCCTATATAATTGTAGCAAAACATCTTTACTCCTGTACTCAAGACCTCTTACAATGAAGGCCAACACACTGTCTGTTCACTTTCAGTGACTGGTGTACAATGACACACAGATGGAGATATAAGACACTGCAGATGCTGGAGTCCGGAGCAAACAATCTGCTGGAGGAACTCAGCGGGTCGGACAGAATCTGTGGGAGGAAAGGAATTGTTGACATTTCGGGTGAAAACCCTGCATCAGGACTGAGAGCGGAGAGGGGAGATGGCCAGTATACAGACGAGAGGGGGAGTGGTGAGACTGGGGCTAGGGAGTAAATGGTGGACTAAAGACGGGTGAAAGATGACAGGCAGATTAAGCCAGGTAGGGAAGAGGGAGGAGTGGAGTCAGGAGACAGAGGCAGATGAATCAGATGGGGAGGGGAAGGGTATGGTGGGTAAAATGTGTGGATAATAGGTGAATATAACTAGGAGGGGGAGGGGGACGTAAATGGGCGATGGTGGGCTGGAGGGGGTATAGGAAAGGAGACTGGAGGAGGATCAGAGGGAGGAGGGTGGAGTGGGGTGGGGAGGAACACATCCGAGGTGAGAGCTACTTGAAACTGGAAAATTCATCGTTCATTTCATCGGCCACGCACGGGCAGGCACGGTGGTGTAGCGGTTAGCATAACGCTTTACAGCGCCAGCGACCGGGGTTCAATTCCGGCCGCTGTCTGTAAGGAGTTTGCACGTTCTCCCCGTGTGTCTGCGTGGGTTTCCTCCGGGTGCTCCGGTTTCCTCCCACATTCCAAAGACGTACGGGTTAGGAAGTTGTGGGCATGCTATGTTGGCGCCGGAAGCGTGGCGACACTTGCGGGCTGCCCCCCCAGAACACTCTACGCAAAAGGTGCATTTCACTGTGCGTTTTGATGTACATGTGACTAATAGGGATAATAATAGATATCTGTGGAAAACGAGGTGTTGTTCCTCCAGGGCCTCACTCTGACAATGGAGAATGGCGAGGATGGACACACAGATGGCTTTGTAGAGCAACTTGTCCCACCATTTAGATGATACCCTGTCTTTCCCCTTACCCTACCAAAGTAAATAATTTCACATTCATCCACTTTGTACCAGATGTGTCATATATTTTCCTGTTCACTCAAGTTAAATAAATCACTTGAAGTCTCTTTGCCACTCACAATCCCATCCATTTCCTTGAAGTAAGCATACTTAGATATATCATTTGGTTCCCTGTTCCAAATCATTAATGTATATTATGAATAGCTGGAGTCCAAGTACTGACCCCTGCTCGATTAGACTGGTCATCATCTGCCATGCTGAAGAAGACCTCTTTGGTGATACTTGCAATCTCTTGAATATTAGTAGTTTACTATCTATGCCAGTGGTGCAGCAGGTGGTACTGCTGCCTCACAGTTCCAGTGCGCCAAGATTCATCCTAACCTCAGGAGCTGGCTAGGTGGAGATTGCACACTCTCTCTGTGACTGCAAGGGTTTCTTCTGGGTGTTCTGGATTCCCTCCCAGAGATGGCGACTGTAAATTGCCCTCATTGTGGGTGGTTAGCAGAAGAATCAATGGGGAGTTGATAGATATGTGTGAGAAAATAGGTTAGGGAAATATGTGGGGGAATGGGATTGCTCTGTAAACTGGCATTGACACAATGGGCCAAATGGCCTCCCTCACTGACATAAGAAAATATGAGGAATTTGACAAGTATATTATCTCTAGTACCATTTGCTTTTATCTTGCCTTCTAACTTTGCACATTGGACTTGAACACCACAACCTCTTGTTCTCTGTTTTCTATTGAGAGAACATAGAACATTACAGCACAATACAGGCCCTTCGGCCCATGATGTTGTGCCAACATTTTATCCTGCTCTAAGATCTATCTAATCCTTCCCTCCCACATAGCCCTCCATTTCTCGATCATTCATGTGGCTATCACGTGGCTATCTTAAACGTCCCTAATGTATCTGCCCCCACAACCTCTGCCGGCAGTGCGTTTCACGCACCCACCACTCTCTGTGTAAAAAACTTACCTCTGACATCCCCCTTATACCTTCCTCCAATCACCTTAAAATTATGCCCCCTCGTGTCAGCCATTTTTGCCCTGGGAAAAAATCTCTGACTGTCCACTCGATCTATGCCTCTTATCATCTTGTGCACCTCTATCAAGTCACCTCTCATCCTCCTTCTCTCCAAAGAGAAAAGCCCGAGCTCACTCAACCTATCCTCATAAGACATGCTCTCCAATCCAGGCAACATCCCGGTAAATCTCTTCTGTGCCCTCTTGAAAGCTTCTACCTCCTTTCTATAATGAGGCGACCAGAACTGAACACAATACTCCAAGTATGGTTTAACCAGAGTTCTACAGAGCTGCAACATCACCTCATGGCTCTTGAACTCAATACCCCAACTAATGAAGGCCAACACACCATACGCCTTCTTAACAACCCTATCGACCTGCATGACAACCTTGAGGGATCTATGGACCTGTATTTCTAACAGCTTTGTGTTCAAAAATCCTATTGAAACTTTCTAGGTGTCCTGTTATCACAGCCTTTATAACAAACCTTAGTATTTTCCTTATTACTGATGTTAAGTCAACCAGTCTGAAGTTCATTGTTTTCTATCTCGTTTTTAAAAAAAGGGAGTTTACATTTGCCACTCTACAATTTGCAGACACTGCTCCATAATTTTGCGAGCAGACAGCCAAAACATCCACTATTTTAATGGCTTCCTCCATGAGCACTCTAGAAATAGATTAGGGGCTGGTTGTACTACTTCCAAATTTATTTGCTCTGTGATCAGTTTGGACCCAGGTACCTAAGGTGAGTGTCATCAATTACTAAAGCAGGAATTTAAGATCACAAAAAATGCTTTAATCACGTTTAAAAATGGCATGAACTTTGCAGCTGGTGGTGAATTAGTCTCACTCATTGCTGATTGTTGGACTGAGTTCAAACCAACTCATTTTGCAGGCCTTGAGAACTTCCTAAACAAAGACAACTCCAACCTCAACTATGAGACACCACACCACAGCATAATTTTCACATATTTGGGGGCCAGAATAAAAAAAAATCCATGAAAAAGACAGGAACATTGACAACCAGCTAGGCTACACGTCCTGACATAGTCAGATGCCGCAGCTGGAGAACATTGATTTTTTATTTGTTTATACATGGTTGGAACATCGTGGCTACATCTTGAACTTGCACTGCTGATGAGGAAGGCAATTCACCATGTAATAAACTTCTGAATGGAAGAAAATTAACTCATCATTATTAATGTGGCTGCTGGTCGAGGAAAAGTGTCTTGTGAAGTTAATGAGCAGATAAAAGATCTAAAGGATGAAAGAACTATGACATTTCTCCCTGAAACTAAACACTCACCGAACATACATTCCCACTGATAGAGAGATGACACAAACTAAGACTAATGAAGCCTGATTTTAGCTGCTTTCATTTTGCACACAATGTATCAAGTCATTTTTGATACAGGAAAAGAACTATCCAAATTGGTATTGGTATTGGTTTATTATTGTCACTTGTACCGAGGTACAGTGAAAAACTTGTCTTGCATACCAATCGTACAGATCAATTCATTACACAGTGTAGTTACATTGAGTTAGTACAGAGTGCATCGAGGTAGTACAGGTAAAAACAATAACAGTACAAAGTGTCACAGCTACAGAGGAAGTGCAGTGCAGGTAGTCAATAAGATGCAAGGTCACAACAAGGTAGATTGTGAGGTCAGAGTCCATCTCATCGTATAAGGGAACTGTTCAATAGTCTTATCACAGAGGGAAAAAAGCTGTCCTTGAGCCCAGTGGGATGTGCCCTCAGGCTCCTGTATCTTCTGCCTGATGGGAGAGGAGAGAAGAGAGAATGACCCGGGGGGGGGGGGGTCTTTGATTATGCTGGCTGCTTCACCAAGGCAGCGAGAGGTAAAGACAGAGCCCAAGGAGGGGAGGCTGGTTTCCGTGACACGCTGGGCTGTGTTCACAACTCTGTGCAGTTTCTTGCAGTCCTGGGCAGAGCAGTTGCCGTACCAAGCCTTGATGCATCCAGATAGGATACTTTCTGTGGTGCATCGATAAAAGTTGGTGAGTGTCAAAGGGGACATACCGAATTTCTTTAGCCTCCTGAGGAAGTAGAGGCGCTGTCATCGGTACCAATACCCAATCTTCATGTGGTCCTATTTTACACTGCTACTATTGCATTTCCATCCTGCAACTCAACATTGTGGATTGATCTGAATGAATTGTTGCTGGATCTGATCTAGCAAGACCACTTTGATTCTTTGTCCCTCTTCCTGGCACCGATGTGTTCTATTGAGCATTCCCTTGGTCTGTTTCAGCATTCTTGTTTCGCAAACCTCTGTGCATGGAACCACAAATGTTCATGGCTGTTTCCATCCTTGAAGAATATTCCTGTCAGCTTTCTTTGATCTTTTTCATCAGAATCGTTTCTTGTTTAAATCATAACATTCTATTATTTGTGTCCTGGAGAGTTCTGTATTCCTCTTAACTAATACCACTCTGTTGCAAATTCCTTCCTCTTATCATTATGTCTCATATTCCAACATTTGGATCTGAAAAAAATGAGTATACTCATTGCTTTACAACCTTACTTAATATACTCTATCATGGTGATCTACTAACTACAGTTGAAGTCAGTCCTGTTTTGAGGTCTTTTTCAGATTCCCATTCTTTGAAACAAACTTAATGAAGAATTCAAACAGTTTCGCCATATTGGGTGTACTCAACACAGCTCACAACTTGGATTTGATGCCTGTGCAATCCCCACGATGCCTGCCCTACCGTTCATCGAGATTATAGCTGATATTTTACCTCAGTGTCACTTTCCAGCACTATGTCCTTATCTCTAAATTCTTTTAACATCCAGAAATCTATCAATCTCTGTTTTGAAAGAATTCGATGATGAAGCCTCCACCGTCTTCCGGGGTAAAGAAATCCAAAGGTTGACCACAATTTGAATGAAGAAAACTTTTCTCATCTCAGTTCTGAACAGCATACCCTTATTCTCAAACTCTGCCCCTGGTCCCAGACATTTCAGTCAGGAGAAACACCCTCCCAGCATCCAGCCTGTCAAAGAGTTTACTAAGTGTTGATGAGATCTCCCTTCATTCTTTAAAGACTTTAGAAAATACTGTCCCAGTTTACTCGATCTCTCCTCATACAGTAAACTTACCAGACCTGGAACCAGTCTCGTGCATCTTCATTCTCTCCATAGCAAGTGCATCTATTCTTAGATAAGAAGACCAAACTTGTACACAGCACTCCAGGTGTGTTCTCAGTAAGGCTTCATCTGACCTTAATAAGATTTCTTGGTACTCCTGTATACGAAACCCCTTTGTTGTAAAGGCTAACTTATCAATTTCCCTCCTGATGCACCTTCATGTAGGGCTTGTGTGACTTATGTACATGCACACCCAGTTCCTTATGAACATCAGCACCACCCAGTCTCTCACCATTAACAAATACTTTGCTTCTCTCTTATGTGCACTAAAATGGATGATTTCACATTGTTCCACATAATATTCCAACAGTTGTATTCTCACCTCTCTCCTCAGCTTATCCAGATCACTTCAAAACCTTTTAAGATAAGTTATCTTTATTAGTCACATGTACATCGAAACACACAGTGAAATGCATCTTTTGTAGAGAATGTGCTGGGGGCAGCCTGCAAGTGTCACCACGCTTCCGGCACCAACATAGCATGCCCATAACTTCCTAACTCGTACATCTTTGGAATGTGGGAGGAAACTGGAGAACCTGGAGGAAACCCACGTGGTCACGGGGAGAACATACAAACTCCTTACGGACAGTGGCCAGAATTGAACCCGGGTCACTGGCACTATGATAGCGTTACGCTAACCATTACACTACTGGGCCTGCCTCCTCGATACCCACAATCCTGCTTGTTTTAGTTTTATCAGGAAACTTGGAAATATGAAATTGTTCCCCTTAGCCAAATCATTGATGTAAGCCGTGAATAGATTGGGACCAAAGACAGATCCCTGTGGTGTCTCACTAAATTCCTTTTTTTGTAGCAACACACACAAAATGCTGGGGGAACTCAGCAGGTCAGGCAGCATCTGTGGAGGGAAACGGACAGTCGACGTTTCAGGCCGAGACCTTAGATGCTGCCCGACCTGCTGAGTCCCTCCAGTATTTTTTGTGTGTTGCTCCAGATTTCCAGCATCTCTTGTGTCACCTTTTTTTGTGCTGGTCTCATAACCAACCCTCCATCTACGTTAGTATATTACCCTCAATTCCACGTGCTTCAACCTTGCGTAAGCCTTTATCAAAGGCCTTTCAATCCAACATACATCACGTCCACTTGCTCTCCCTTGTCTATTTTGTCAGTCAAAGAAATCCAGTAGATTAGTCAACCAGGACTTTCATCGATCCATGCTGACTGTGCTCATTCCAATTATTGTCAATTCATCGTGTTATTACATCATTCATTATAGATTCCAGCATTTTCCTGACCATTGAAGTTCGGCAAACATATTGGTAGTTCCGTGTTTCCTTGCTCCCTCTTTTTAATAGTATGGTCACATCCGTTAGCCTCCACTCCACAGGAGCAATGCCAGAATTTATAGAGCACCGGAATAAGGCTACCAGCATCCACTATCTTGAAAGCCACTACCCTCAAAACTCCCAGTCAACTATAGCTAACACACCTTTCATACCTTTGTAATTTACTTTGATTAGCTGTAAAACTCTAGAGTCACATTGAACCACATTATTTTCAAATTCAATGTAAAGTTCTATCACATTAAGTTCACCCTTCCCCAAACACCCCTTTTACAAACCTTTCATTGCACAAAACAAGATCCAAAATAGGCATTTTCTTAATTTGTTCTTCAACACATTGATCTTTCAATATTGCACAGATTGCAGAATGGTTCCCACAATTTGGATGATAGCAGATATAGAACATAGAACATTACAGCACCGCACAGGCCCTTCAGCCCACGATGTTGTGCTGACATTTTATCCTGCTCTAATATCTATCTAACCCTTCCCTCCCACATGGCCCTCCAGTTCTTTATCATTCATGTGTCTATCTAAGAGTCTCTAAAACGTCCCTAATGTATCTGCCCCCACAACCTCTGCCGGCAGTGCGTTCCACGCACCCACCACTCTCTGTGTAAAAAACTTACCTCTGACATCCCCCTTATACCTTCCTCCAATCACCTTAAAATTATGTCCCATCGTGTTAGCTATTTTCGTCTTGGGAAAAAGTCTCTGACTGTCCACTCGATCTATGCCTCTTATCATCTTGTACACCTCTATCAAGTCATCTCTCATCCTCCTTCTCTCCAAAGAGAAAAGCCCGAGCTCACTCAACCTATCCTCATAAGACATGCACTCCAATCCAGGCAGCATCCTGGTAAATCTCTCTTACACCCCTCTGTAAAGCTTCCACATCCTTCCTATAATGAGGTGACCAGAACTGAACATAGTACTCAAAATGTGGTCGAACCAGAGTTGTATAGTGCTGCAACATTACCTCATGGCTCTTGAACTCAATACCCTGACTAATGAAGGCCAACACACCATACACCTTCTTAACAATCCTATCGACCTGCACGACAACCTTGAGGGATCTATGGACGTGGACCCCAAGATCCCTCTATTCCTCCACACTGCTAATAGTCCTGCCATTAACCTTGTATTCTGCCTTCAAATTTGATCTCCCGGAGTGTATCACTTCACACTTTTCCGTGTTGAACTCCATCTGCCACTTCTTAGTCCAGATCTGCATTCTATCAATGTCCTGCTGTAACCTACAGCAACCTTCTACACTATCCACACCACCACCAACCTTTGTATCATCAGCAAACTTATTAACCCACCCTTTCACATCCTCATCCAAGTCATTTATAAAAATCACAAAGAGCAGGGGTCCCAGAAGAGATCCGTCCTTTTAAGGCCAGAAGGAGAATTAAAACAGACTGGTTAGCCTTTCATCAGTAGCAGAGAAGATCACAGAATCAATTATTAAGGTAATGGTAACAAGGCATTCAGAAAATAATAATTCACTTGAACAACATGCATTTATGAAAGGGAAATTATGTTCAACATATCTATTAGGGTTTTTTTTAGGTCATAACTATTAGAATAGAAAAGGCAGAATAAATGGACATTGCATTATTGGACTTTCAGAAGTCCTTCAATAAAGTCTCACACAAGAGGTTATTAAACAAAGTTAAGAGCACATGGAATTGGAAGTAATATACTGGTATGGATTGAGAATTATTTAATGGACATAAAACAAGGTTAGGAATAAATAGGTCACTTTCAAATCAGGAAGCTGTACCTGGCAGGATGTCAGAGTGAGCAGTGCTGGGACGGTGTCATCAAGTTTATGATATGCACGTGTGCTGGTAATATAAAGCTGGGTGGTAGAGTGGAGGCTTTGGTGGATATAGATGCAAAGTGAATGGCAAACAGAAAATATTGCAGAAAAACGTGATGTCATCTACATTTAAAAAAATAGAAAAGCAGAATATTTTTCAAATAGTGATAGTGTAGCGGTTGCTACCGCGGAATAAAACAAGACTCTACTCGGAGGATTGCCAAACAGAACTGGTTTATTTTCCCGCCTTGCGCGGGCCCTTTAAGGGAGAATGTTCCCGCCCAAAACAACCGGCAATGACGTAAGTCCTACGTCATCAGGACTTTCCCGCGTGCGGGTTCTCCCCGTCGCTCGGAAAGACGAGGCCCGCCGCCATCTTGGGCCTCGTCGCTCCGACGCCGCGCTACCCGACTGCCGAGCCGGTTCGCCCAACTGGACGGTGAGTCGCCACAATAGCTTAAAAGGTGTACAAGAGTACAAGAGTAACAATGTTTGACTGAAATTATTTAGGACACTTCTGAGACTGAGAGGTCTGGTCTCCCTAACCAAGGATTTGTGATAGAGGGATTGTAATTTTCAATTCAATCAATGGTGATCTTTTACCTCAGTGCCCCACTTTCTTTCATTATCTACATATTCCATGATACCCTTAATATTAAAATTTATGGAATGGGATTGTTATCCTGTAAGGAGAGGTTACGCAGACTGGGCCTTTCCTTTCTCAAGTTGAGAAGAATGAGAAGTCATCTTATTGGAACATACAAAATTCTTCCAGAGCTTGACAGGGTAGATTCAGAGATGATGTTTCCCCTTACTGGGGTGTCTAGAACAAGAAAAAAAAAGTCTTATAATGAGGACTGAGATTGGAAGAATTTTCTTTAGCCAGAGGTCAGCGAATCTCTGGAATCCTGCACTTATGAGGTCTGAGGAAGCTCTTTCTCTGAATCAAGACAGAGATTGACAGATTTTTAAATATTAAGGGAATCAAGAGATATGCGAAAAATGAAGGAACACATGGTGTTGAGGTAAAAATTCAACATATTCTTATTGAATGGTGCAGTCAGAGTAAAGGATTGAGTGGCACATATCTGTTTTTATTCCTGATAATAACATCTTATATTTAAACATTAATGTTGTCTGAACACCAAAAGAAACATCATAAAATTAAAGGTAGCGATAAAAGATTATTTTCCTGCATATTGGCTCTCAGTTCCTTTATTGTTGACATAGTGTTATTTTCCACAGGTGGAGTCAACATTAGGAACTAGGTGACAGCAAGTAGGATATTTCATAAATCAATTTCTATTTTAGCATAGCATATTTGTAACCATTCTCATCTGTCAGCAACCATAAATAATTTGAAATGAAAATTGTATTAGTTAGCAATGAACAATGGGCCATCAAATAACTAATAATCCATAAAAAAATCAAAGACATCATAATTCTCGACCAGAGTCCACAAACACCATCTGTAGTTTGGATACTCGTTGCCTGTTAATAGGAATCTGGATGAACAAATATTATCCCAAATTAGTTTCTTCTATATTGATTGGGAAAGGGAAATTTTTAGTGAAAAATATCTTTTTTTTTCTCTTTTCTTTCTCGTTTGCTACTTCTGGAATGATTACTGCGGGAGATAGTGTGACATGAGATAAGCTCAAGAAGTAAACAGGAACAAAAGAGAAAATAAAGCAAAAGAAGTAAAAAAAAAGCAAGCCCATATAAATTATAGGCTGCAGTTGTCTGCCACAAACAGGTACCTTGGCCAATGAAAAGCTCATGAACACAGCATTCTGCATAAGAACAGACAGAAAACAATAGACAGCTGATGTCAGATCACAAAGGCACAGCAAAAACTGCAAGCACAGTTCTTCCTATTTTATTTAATCCTCATTCCAGCTAGTAGTTGATTAATTTTAAAAGATAGGTATCTGCATTACGCGAATAAAGGCATTTCATTCTCTAGACTATCTCCACTTCAACAAAGGGGACGTAATAAGTGCTCTCTCACTGTCTAATGTATGAAACATATTTTAAACCCAGTTTACAATCTGACAAAGAGATGGCTTCCATGAAAGGTTTAATAGGTTGTATTGCGAATGACATTCAGAAGGAAATTAAATATGGAATGGAGAACCAGTACAATCAAACTGATAGTCACTGCATAGTGTTGCAAAACTTGGTTCATTAACTTGAATCCTTAAAATATTAGGAAAGCTAAGCATAGCAATCCAAACAGGATAAAAGCAGCTCATGACAAGACCTAAAATAGTCAGAGTAAATAAAGTTTACTCTCTTTACAGCTCATTAAATATGAATGGTAGAAGACCCTATTAGATCCATCAGGTTCCCAGTCTGAATTCCTGACCTGTTCTCCTGGGAATACTGCACATCTTGAGCACCAATTCCTAAAATCTATCCTTTGATTTTCCCATCATATCTCACACATTAGTAATTTGAGGAACACAATGTGCTTGCCTCATGTGCTTTGAGGTTTCGAAAGGTGTTGTTTAACTGGAGGTTCTGTATGAGAACTTACGGTTATATAATGCCTTTCATAATCCTAGTATATTACAGAGTGGGATACAATCTATGAATCCATGATAGAGCAAACATGGCTACCAACAGGGACACAGTGAAGTCCTACAAACAGCAGTACCTTAAGAACAGATCATCTGCTTTTTATTAGTGACCTTGGTTGAGGGATAAATGTTGGACTGAGTATGAGGGAGTTTCCTAAGAGCTTGATACGCGCCTTGAGATCTTTCATTTCTACATGAGAGGCACATTCAGTTCCAGCCAATGGTTTTGTAGAGAGCTGTTGGTGATATTGTCCCTGCAAGTCAGCTCGAATTTCACTCACCACTGAGTCCAGCAGTGAAGCACAAATGTACTGAACTTGGGGAAATAAGGAGTCTTCGCAATTGGCTCCTTTACTTTGAGACGGCTGGGGAGACATACACAGAGCAGCCATTTTTATGTGAATGGTATCACTGACCTGGAAGGACAGGATAAGTTCAAATAAATAGTTCTGTTATCAGACATTGAAAAACAGTCGGATGGCCTTTGACGGTGGTGACCTGTCCAAAGGCCGCGAGGGCACCCAGACCGCAGCCGTCAGCATCTGCCACCTGAGGCCTGGTCACCACTTGCAGCCCACTCGCCTTCAAAGCATGACCTTGACAACCAGGCCATCTAGCGGAGCTGTGAAAGGTAAATGAACTCTGGGTAAAACTTAGACAACAAGCTGAATCGACCAGGATCTAGATCATTATCTCCTCAAACCAGTGACACTCTGACAATGCATCAATCTCTCAGAACGACACTAGAATTTCATTTCAATTCTCTTGAATAAGTCTTGAATTTACAACCTTCTGGCTCAGAGGCAAGAATGCTCCCACTAAACCACTGATGATCCTATCAATCAATGATGGGTAAAATTTTACAAATATTTACTACTGATGATACTTCTCAAATATTTGAATATTTGTGTGTCTGCTCTGACCCTACTGATGCATTTTGTGCACCTTAATTTACTTACTCTTTAAGAGTTTATGAAACTGTTTTCAGAGCTTGTTATTCTATTTATTTTAGATTGTACAAGTTGAGCATCTCTCATCCTTTCCTACAGCTTTTCTTGGTATTGCTTTCTTTTGTACCACTCTAACGCTGGTATGCTATCTTATGAGGAGGCGTACAGGAGTGAGATAGATTGGCTGGTTGAGTGGTGTTGCAACAGCAACCTTGCACTCAACGGCAGCAAGACCAAGGAATTGATTGTGGACTTCAGGAAGGGGAAGTCGGGAGAACACACACGGTCCTCATTGAGGGGTCAGCGGTGGAAAGGGTGAGCAGCTTCAGGTTACTGGGTGTCAACATCTCAGAGGATCTATCATGGGCCCAACACGTTGATGCCATCACGAAGAAGGCACGCCAGTGGCTCTACTTCATTAGGAGTTTGAGATTTGGTATGTCACCAAAGACTCTTGCACGTTTCTAGATGTACGGTGGAGAGCATTCTGACTGGTTGCATCACCACCTGGTATGGAGGCTCCAATGTGCAGGATCACAAGAGGCTGCAAAGGGTTGTAGACTCAGCCAGCTCCATCACAGGCACAGCCCTCCCCGCCATCGAGGACATCTTCAAGAGACGGTGCCTCAAGAAGGTGGCATCCATCATTAAGGCCCCTCACCATCCGGGACATGCCCTCTTCACGTTACTACCATCAGGGAGGACGTACAGGAGCCTGAAGACCCACACTCAATGATTCAGAAACAGATTCTTCCCCTCCGCCATCAGATTTCTGAACGGTCCATGGCCCCATGAACACTACCTTGTTATTCCTCTTTTGCACGATTAACTTATTTTTGTAATTTTTATGTCTTTATGTCTTGCACTGTACTGCTGCCGCAAAACAACACATTTCACGACATAAGTCAGTGATATAAACCTGATTCTGACTCTGATTCGATATGTTCTGCTTTTCCTTCTGCCTAACTGCTGAAGTGAGTTTCTGGTTGCAATGATATTGATTGTAGCTGCTGGAGTTCAAAAGGACACGGTATCTATGAGGCAATAAATAATGGCAAACTAGCTCCTCTGTAGAGTTGGTTAGCAGAGCTGATCAGCAATAAAGTTGAAAGAAATTGAAACGAACGTTAATATAAAATTCCCAAATTTTGAGCAGAGAAATAATTTTAGTTCTTTGCCAATATTAATGTGATATTTGTTGTACCTTTAGTCCCTGTTTCTAGAAATCTTTATGGCTGACTACCGCATGCAGAACAATAAATTTGATAATTCATATGTTTTCTTTCAGTTTATTATCCACAGCTTGAGAACAAATGGTAAGCAGAGCCAGAATTATTCTGTAATTAGCCGTATGTTTCAAATGGAGATAGAGAAAATTCATCCACGGCATTCTGAAGGGAACTAGATAAAAGAAGGAAACTGTGATGAGGGGGTGGGTGAGTGGACATGTTGTTCACAGAGTACCACCATTTCTCTCCCAATGAAAGACATGAACAACATCTCACTGGCTCTCCATTCTGCTTTGGAGCACCTAGACAACCGTAAGACATAGGTCAGGCTACTGTTTATCAATTACAGCTCAGCGTTCAACACCATCATTCCCTCAGTACTTATAACCAAGCTTCAAAACCTGGGCCTCCGTACCTCCCTCTGCAACTGGATCCTCGGCTTCCTTATCGGGAGACCACAGAGAGTGCGGATCGGTAATAACATCTCCCCCTCTCTGACTATCAACACGGGTGCACCTCAAGGATGTGTGCTTAGCCCACTGCTCTACTCTCTCTACACTCATGACTGTGTGGCTAGGCACAGCTCAAACACCATATATAAATTTGCCAATGACAGCATTGTTGTTCATAGAATCTCTGATGATGATGAGGAGGCGTACAGGAGTAAGATAGATCGGTCGGTTAAGTGGTATTGCAACAACAACCTCTCACTCAATGTCAGCAAGACCAAGGAACTGATTGTGGACTTCAGGAAGGGGAAGTCGGGACAATACATACCAGTTCTCATTGAGAGGTGAGCAGTGGAAAGGGTGAGCAGCTTCAAGTTCCTGGGTGTCAACATCTCAGAGGATCTATCATGGGCCCAACACATTGATGCCATCACAAAGAAGGCATGCCGGCAGCTCTACTTCGTTAGGAGTTTGAGGAGATTTTGTATGTTACCAAAGATTCTTGCAAATTTCTGTAGATGTACGGTGGAGAGCATTCTGACTGGTTGCATCACCGCCTGGTAAGGAGGCTCCAATACACAGGATCGAAAGAGGCTGCAGAGAGTTATAGACTCAGCCAGCTCCATCACGGGCACAACCCTCCCCACCATCGAGAACATCTTCAAGAGGCGGTGCCTCAAGAAGGTGGCATCCATCACTAAGGACCCTCACCATCCAGGACATGCCTTCCTCTCGTTAGTACCATCAGGGAGGAGGTACAAGAGCCTGAAGACCCGCACTCAATGATTCAAGAACAGCTTCTTCCCCTCCACCATCAGATTTCTGAACAATACGTGAACCCATGAACACTACCTCACTATTCCTTCTTTTTGACCTATTTATTTATTTTTGTAATTTATGGATTTTTCTGTCTTTGCACTGTACTGCTGCTGCAAAACATTAAGTTTCATGTCATATGTCAGTGATAATAAATCTGATTTTGATACTGATTCTGAGGAAGGCAAGAAGTGGCACACATAGAAAAGGTGCGTGTTTTTGGAGGGTTGTGTGGAAAAGAGAGAGGCAGTGCTGTAAAGTGGATGAAATTGTGGGTGGCTGAATTGGAGGAAAAGGACATTCTGAAAAGACCAGCAAGAAATGGAAGACTGCCAACATGGAAGTCAACTGACGGCATTGTGCATGTTGTCCTTCACAGAGCCAACATGGACTCAACGTGTTGAGATCTGTAAGGTCAGAGCACAGAGGGAATGCCTTCTTTCTGCATTCTAACCTTACTGTGATTCCCTCACTCTGTGAAGCAGTGGAAAAAAATACATCTGCTATTATTTGTACTTTTTAGTTAAGTACTCAAACATATTTTAAAAAATGAGAAATTAATTTTGAACAGGCTTATTCTGACAACAGTGATTGTACTCAGACAAAATTTTGGTGATAGATGGAAACAGGTACTTTGGCCTACTGAGTCTGCTGCAACTATCGAGCAGCCTTTCAAAATAATCCGAGTTAATTCTCCCCACGTTCTCATCACATCCCTCTAGATTCTACTGTTTGGGCTTGTTCTAGAGTTATACATAGGATAGGTAAATATTCCTTTCTATCTCAACACAACTAAATTATAAGATTATAAGATGAAAACGTTTAAGGGGATTTTTCAAGGTCAATAAGGGACTCAAGCTTTGAAGAAGAATCTAAGAGATGTTTATGAAAATTTGGAGTGGAGTTCCACTGGAAGCTTTGCAAGCTGGAGTTGTGAAAAAATCTAGAGAAAGATTGGACAGATATTTGTAGAACACTGAAAGGAATGGTTTGAGCTGTCACGGGGCCAAAGAGGAGGCACTTAAAAACTGTTGATGCTTAAAGTAGAAAAGCCACCGTCTGGTTTGGATGAAGAGGAAATTGCGGAGAGAAGTAAGGTACAGGTTATGGAAATTCTGGATGCAATCCTTTTGGGAATGGTGCTGGAGGATTAGAGGGTTGCAAATATTAGATTCGTGTTCAAACAGGGGAGAAGGAAAAGCTTCACATGCATACACTACGTAACATGTCCAATCTCTCATTTTCCCCCTGGACTCAAAGTCAGGTTTATTATCACTGGCTGATATGTTGTGAAATTTTTTGTTTTGCGGCAGCAGTACAGTGCAAAGGCATAAAGTTACTTTAAATTACAAAATAAATAAATTGCAAAAAAAAGGACTAATGAAATAATATTCATGGGTTCATGGATCGTTCAGAAATCTGATGGCGGAGGGGGAGAAGCTGTTTCTCAATCACTGAGTGTGGTTCTTCAGGCTCCTGTACCTTCTCCCCAGTGGTAGTAAAGAGAAGAGGGCATATCCTGAATGATGAGGGTCCTTAGTGATTGATGCCACCTTCTTGAGGCACCGCCTCTTGAAGATGTTCTCGGTGGTGGGGAGGGTTGTGCCCGTGATGGAGCTGGCTGAGTCTATAACCCTCTGCAGCCTCTTGTGATCCTGTGCATTGTAGCTTCCATACCAGGTGGTGACGCAACCAGTCAGAATGCTCTCCACTGTACATCTATTTGCAAGATTCTTTGGTGACATACCAAATCTCCTCAAATTCCTAATGAAGTAGAGCTGCTGGCATGCCTTCTTCGTGATAACACTTCGTGACTCACCACTAAGTATAAGCGTACAATTGGTTCCTTAGTTCAATGCCAGCCATAACTGGCACTGCCCTATTCCTTTAAATGGGTTTTCAATCTTATTAAGAAGGTAAATTTAGCTTTTTGTTTATTTTTCTTTGTGTAATTGTACATTTATTTTTTTAATACATCAACAGTAGCTTAATATGCTTTTAATAGTATTTTCCTAAATTTTTACAAATAATTTATTTTAAGTTACTTCAGATTTTTTTCAAATGTACTTGACTGTCGGCGAACCAGATCCACCATTGAAATTCTGGTGGGGGGAGGTGGAAAACTTTAAATGTGTTGTTTGGACATCCGGTTCCCACTGGCAGCCCATCCTGGGAGCCAGGGTCTTGAGGTAATTGGCATTTATGTGACTGCAAAAGGACAAGCACGGGTGTTTGCATTGCATTGAGCATGATCTGGCCTCATGTAAATGACTGATGAAGGTAGTTTGACACATGGTGGACTTTCTTGTAAAATTGAAGCTCTGTGGGATGTTTGCAAAACTGGGTTAGACCTAGAAAGATTCTGTGAATCTATGACCAAGCAAATGAGAACGATTGTCCAGGAATTATCTGATTACAGCAGGCTGCCCACATTTGCTGTTCCCAAGAGAGCCAGCTCTGCATTTATTTGGAGCATATATCCTAGCAGCAACTTTCTGAAAAAAGACCGCTCCAATATAAGCAGCAGGGTACTTTGCAGTATAGGAATTTTTGGTTATACATGGCATCTTAATGCAAAGTCTCAGTAAGTCCGTTTCACAGTAATGCTCTGGCAGTCAGTTAAAGCATATCTCTAGCTATCAAAGCTGTCAAATGATTTGAATGTTTCTGAACTTTGCAAAATTATCAATATTAATCACGCTATTAAAAAACTAATGATTAAAATGCTAAAATATTCAAAATACCAATACATATTTTAAGTTAAATTGATTAATTTTAAAAAAGTAACCTGAAACCTACCTCTTTCCCTCACAGATATACCTCTCCATTGATCTGAATGGAGTCGCTGATCTTGTGCCATGCCCAATATGATGCAGGAAGGTGCAGGAAAGGTCCCCAACTGTTGTGCTGGAGTCCCAAGCTCCTTGCAAACATGGAGTTAGTGACTGTACAGAACGACTGGCACGTCTGACAAATATCCAGCCATTGGATTCTGCGGTCAACCAGATGGTTGCAAAATTTTCCAGGCCTTTATTCTCCCATGTTATGACATCCATATAACTGGTTTTCACGAATGTGCTTGTGATTTTTTTTTGTTCTGTAAAAGGAATGGGGGAAAATAATGGACCAGTAAACGTACATCAAGGAACTCAAGTCACAATGTCTGGTTAGTATTGTGAATAATTAAATGCACTATTTTGACCTCTGAACCTAGGCTTTTGACCTTGAAACCACAAATGTAAATGTATTGTTGAGGCAAGAAACTATTTGTGACCTGCATATTTGCCCTTTGCCCAGTGTCTACATATATTTGATTTTCAGACATCATTTGTCTTCATTTTGTGCAGATGTCAATCTTTTAGATTTGCGTTTGATCATTTATAAGTTACACATTCATTGGAGAAAGCAATTTTTTAAATCTTGACAGTTGAGCCTTCCTTCCATATGTGAGAGGTCTGCATTAAACATAATGATGGAGTTTAGAAGAGTTTATTAAAGAATTAGCATGCCCAAAGAAAACACCTATCAAAGCCAAGGACTGTAGATAATAGATACAATAATTAGGTCTTCATGTATTATCATGCATCCTGCAGAATTGTAGCAATGAAAGGATTCAAACAGCTTTCATTTGTAAACCAGCTCACAAAATTTATTGGAATCTCTTGAATTTAGTGATAAGCCTTTGAAATATTATGCAATCATTTTCGAGTAAAATGGATAAATATATTGGTTAAGTACAGCTGCTGAATCATCTGGAATGCTTAAATGTTGTCTGAATTTAAAGTAAAAGTGAGTTGAAACAAAAGCAGGTTGATTTTCAGAGATGATGAATTTGTTTCAGGCAAATTTTTTTTATTCAAAAAGCATTATGAAACCATAAAAATAACCTGTTAATATAAAGTTACTAAATGAAGCAAAGTATTCAAACAGCAATTTTACTGAGTATACATTTCTGCTGATGTGCTATTTAACTACATTTGCAAACTGTAGACGTAATGCAAAAGGGATCTCAGCGGAAAATGCTGTGCTTACTGTTTTTAATTTTATTTTATTGAAAGCATCTTTACTGATAAGTCATTCAGTGAGGGCAATCATCACATTGTGTCAAGATTCTACAGAGCAGCAGCATATCAGTGGTACTGAGGGCAATACAACAGTGGAATTAAGCTACAAAGAACAGTTTCAGTTGCTGGTATTTAGCAGACCACAGTCTTCTTTTAGCTGTATAATTGGCCTTCTCTCTATGGATAAAAGACATTTCATTTGCTTTGAAATGCCCTGAGACTGGCAAGTTGCCCAGAAAGTCCTTGAAAACTGGCCCTTGAGAACTAGAGCTGCATCAAAAAAAGGGCTACATTAAATCCACTTTGTCTGATCTTTTCTTAGTCCACTCAAGGACACGCTCATGGAAATAGCTGCAAAGGTTTGTATGGTTAGCACAAGCTGTGGCTTGCTCATCAAGATAATGACAGATTGCTTTTAAACTTGCAGAGAACTGGATTGAGATGAATGGCTTGTTTGGCTTTCTTACTCAGCAGTCCTGTATTTTCTTTTTAGTTTATCATCACATACTTTTCACATCCATAGGGAGATTAGAATTCTTTGGGAAATGGAAATTGTTAATACACATCCATCAAGAGACACGAATGAACAAAGATAAACAATATGGATGGCACATTTCATTTTTCATCAAAATCCAATAGAAAATGACACATTTTTCAAATAGTTGGTAAGAGATTAAAAATAGAGAGAAAATTCCACAATTTATTGATACGCATGAACCCAATTTAGGCACTCTTGTTCATTAGGCTAATGTGTATATAAGGCAGTTGAAATGCCAAAGCACTGCAGAATTTAGTATAAACTTAAATTCCATTACCTGGCAGGCATTAATTGCTTACTGAGCGTGGGGATTCTTCCCAAGGGTGTTATATGTTTCCTCTGTCATTTCACTAACTATTCTGTCTAGACGAACCTAAAGCCCTTAATCCACCATAGGGATCAATAAACTGCACAATAATTCAGTCCTAATAATTAGCTTTCACTTAAACACAATTGGTCATTTCACTGTGAACTGCAGTACAAAATGATAATGAAATAATTAAAAAGACAGATGAAAGGAAGGCTTAGCAGGAAAGAAGCTGTAACGTCCAATTAACAACACTTCTATTCAACCTTTATTCTAGCCACTTCCTTGCAGATTTTTTAACTAATACTTAAACAATTCTCATTTTAAATACAACATTAATTACATTGTCCATTGCTCTTAACAGTGGCAAGCTAGAAATGCTGTAGCACTGAAGTGCAATAACAAGGTGCAAGCTTTCACAGACATGACCTTGCTTGCTTAATGCATACTGCCTGAACATCCAGAGGTTGGAATCTATATCCCTGGTTCATTTGCCATCAACATCTTCAAGATTTTAGAATATGATGATTTTCCCCTCTGGACACACCTCTGTCATGTTATCATTGCAACGCTTGGTCTAACTGAATTCTATGAATGGATAACATTTGACAGATGGCATGATGGCATAAAAAAACATAAGAACTAGCACCTAGAAGAAACTGCAGAGAGTTTTGCACACAGCCCAGCAGAAACCAGCGTCCCTTCCATAGACTTTGTCTATACCTCTCGCTGTCTTGGTGAAGCAGCCAGCATAATCAAAGACCCCACCCACCCGGGTCATTCTCTCTTTTCTCCTCTCCCATCAGGCAGAAGATACAGGAGCCTGAGGGCACGTACCACCAGACGAGGACAGCTTCTACCCCACAGTGATAAGACTATTGAACGGTTCCCTTATACAATGAGATGGACTCTTGACCTCACAATCTACCTTGTTATGACCTTGCACCTTATTGTCTACCTGCAGTGCACTTCCCTGTAGCTGTGACAATCTACTCTGTACTCTGTTATTTTTTTTACCTGTACTACCTCAATGCACTCTGTACTAACTCAATGTACCTGCACTGTGTAATGAATTGATCTGTACGAACGGTATGCAAGACAAGTTTTTCACTGTACCTTTTTTCACAATTGACAATAATAAACCAATACCAATACTAATACTAATATCAGGAGGAGGCGCGTCAGACCTTCACACCTGCTCCACTCTTCAATGAGATCATGGCAGATCTTTTTTTACTAAACTGCTACTTTTCTCCATTTAGCTCATTTCTTATGATTCCCTCAAAGTCCAAAAATGTTATTGCTCTCTGTCATAAATGTACCCAGCTACTGAATCTCCACAGCCCTCTTGGGGAGAGAATGCCAAACATTCAATTCCCTCTGTGCAAAGGAAGTTCTTCTAACTTCTATTCTGAATGGCCAACCTCTTATTTTAAGACTGCAACCCCTAGTTTCAGGCAGAAGAAACATCATCCCTACATCTATCTAGTCAACTCCCATGAGAATTTTGTTTGTTTCAATATGATTATCTCTTGTTCTTCTAAACTCTATAAAGAAAGGGTCCTGTCTGCTTAATCTCTCTTCATAGGACAAACCCCTCATACAAGGAATCAAGCTTTGTTGCATGCCTTCTTTCATAAATAAGGCCTTTCTTAGGCAGTATGACGAGACCTGTATGCAATATTCCAGAGCCCTATATACTTTCAGCAAGTTGTTAAGGTTCATGTCTTCAAATCGTCTTATAATAAAGGCCAACGCACCCTTTGCATTCCAAATTGCTTGCTGTACCTGAATGTTAAGTTGCAGTGATTTGTGTACAAGAGTACTCCGGTCTCTCTCGACAATAGCACAATTCAATCTCTCATCATTTATAAGATATACTCCTTTTCTATTTACCTCCAAAATGGATGAACTCATATTTCTTTTCCATTATACTGCATACCCCATTTGCCATGTCTGTGCCCATTCAGTTAGTCTGCTTATATCCCAATGAAACCTCTCTGCAAACCTCCTCAAAATTTACACTGCCATCCCAAGAAGTCCATTTATTTAAGACTTTATTGCATTACAATTGATTGTATGAAATAGGCAGTAGAAGGCCAGATTTCTTTATTAGTTTTCAATATCATGTGATCTTTTAATTGTAATTCTTCTTGAATCTGCTTTAACTTATTCAAAATCTACCGCATACATGATCTATGTGAAAAGTCTACTGGATCAATTCAAATAACTCACGTCAAAATGAAATATATACAAATGCTTTTCACTTTTTATTTGGCGAAAAGGATGTTTTCAGAAATCACAGGAGAAAATAATTTTGCTGCAGAGCAGGCTCAAAACTTTCTGTATTTTGCTCTTTGTATTTTTACCAGATTAAACACAATGTGTTGAACATCATATTGATTACTAAATTCCAGGAAAGTGATATTGAAGATATCACTTTAGAAAGGGTGCATTTTGAACCAATGTCAAATTTCATAATTGTAGTGGATGCTTGGATTGGTTAGGTTTTGCTAGAAAATGAATTGCTATGATGTTAGTATCATTTGCTTATTAGCAAGAAACATAGCCTCATGCTCGTTACGTTTCTAAAGGTTTTTTTTAGACATTTTCGATGAGATGTGGTTTCTTTCATGCTTCCCTTAATAATGCTTTTTTTTTTCAGAGTCATTCTGGAAAGAAACGTGTGGCCCAGACAATTAAGTAATAAGTCATACACATTTACAATTATTTTTATTTCACTTCTGTGAATTATCACTTTGGGACTGCAGAAATGTCACTAACAACCATAAAATAGAATAAGGGTATTCTGCCAGAAACAAGAGTCACTTCCTTAAGAAATGACATTGAACTTTCTGAAAGGCTTATGGGTTTTAAAGGTGCATTGGCTGTATAAAAGTAAAATAGGTAAACCTTTTGGACATTTTTTTATTGCACATCACTATATATTACCATAATTCATGTTTTAGGTTAATATGAAATTATTGAATATCTGTGATTCTGTGATAAACTAATGTATCATTGACTAGAAGCAGATAATTGGTTTGAATTTCCAATCCACATTGTGTCATAAGAAGAGTTGAGGTGTATTTCAGCAATGGGTTAAAGTAGGTCTGGCAGCATGTAGACAGGGAGAGATATCCAATCAAGTGTATGAATCCACAATCAAAAGGGTGGGAAAATGAATTAAAAGTCATGTGGAAAAGTTAAAGGTTACCATCTCATTTCAAAGTCATTTTGCTGAAAAAGCAGTGGTGTTTCATTATGAAAGTTGACCAGCAACTTGTTATATCCTGTGATTTACATAGTTTCCCCTTCACACAATTTACAAGGCAAAAACTATTAAAACTTAAATGTGCAGCACCATGTCTAACTAATTGGGGAAAACCACAAGATGCCCTGACCCTGTGAAAATCCAGGCACTTCTTTACAAAAAGAGATCAATATATTTTCATTGGTTTTAACCCAACAATGCCATTTTATCATTCCATTAATGAAAGAAAGCTTCCACAGAAGCTAAACTGATGTAAAATGAACGCGGTGAGAGATCGGTTAGTGTGAACTAAAGAGATAGATTTTGAGCAAACTTCAGAAGATTGGAAGTGTGGGCAAATTGCAGAGCTATTTAGTAAGAGAATTCCATGGTGCTGTGCTGAGACAACTTCACGCTTTGTGGCCAAAGCTGAATAATGGGAAGAGAGCTGCAAAGTAAGTTTAAATTGACAGTAAAGGACGTTTGTGGAAATATTAAGCCTGAGGAAGTTGCAGTAATATGGAAGAGCACAAATAGGGGGGGAAATAAAGTGACAGAGAAAAGATGACATTATAAAAAAGAAATAACATGTTGGAAAATATATCTATAATTTAAATTGGAAGAAAAAATGGGTTGCAAACAGGAAGAAATAGGACAAAACAGATAAATTGGACAAAAATTGATAAGCAAGGAGAATTAAAGAGGAATTTGAAGTTGTTGATGTCATGTGAACAAGTGAAAGAATAACATAGATGTGATAAGTACATATCTCATGCAAACACATTAATTTTTGTTTAGCATTAAAGATTTTATATGACAGAAAGGCGGATGCAGAAAAAAGGATAGGAACATGCAGAAACAAGTCTTTGATGTTGACAACAGCTAGTCCAGCCTTTTTTGAAATATTACACTGAGAACTAAATATATTATTTACACAATGGGGAAATTAGGTTACCTTAAATAAATGCTTCAGCTTGTTCCTTCGCTCAGAGCTATTATATTGCAGTTTCCAAACAACCTGGTGTTCATTAAATAAATGATTAGCTTGATTTAGGGCTGTTGACAAATTTCATAATCTTTAACATAAAAGAACATAAAATCCAATCAATGATGTAAATTCAGAGAAAACCACGATGATGCTGGAGGAACTCAGCAGATCAGGCAGCATCCGTGGAGAAAAGCAGGCAGTCAACGTTTCGGGTCAGGACCCTTCGTCAGGAGACTGACATATCTGCGATGGAGTGGGAGAGGGAGTTGAAGTGACTGCCTATGGGGAGATGCAGGTCACGGTCACTGACAGAGTGCAGGTGTTCAGCGAAATGGTCACCGAGTCTGCGAAGAACCTAACCACCTAGTTACACTTCTCATGTAAATTCAGAGCAGGCATATTCTCATTATGGTGCAGAATAAATAAAGTACCAAGGGTAGAAATTCATCATATTTGGTTGCTGGCTTGAGATGGGAGGTGTTGGAATAACTTCCCATTACACTCCCATCTCCATTACACCTGGTTCTGTTGCATTCAGTGGAACCATGTACCCATTTAGCAGTAGGGTCCAAAGCCAAGTTCCTGATTCCATTGCCCCTTTCCATCTATTAAATTGGATTTCAAGAAATCGGACATTTTTTTTGGAAGTGTGGTAATAGTAGCAGAGTAAAAGAACTGAATCTATTTATTAAAAGTTACTTGTTAACAGAGCTGAAGAAGCAACATTCTGGTGTGTTATTAGTTAGATATTACCTAGTATTTGAATAAACACGTCTGCAATGAATAAACAGTCATCAATTAACATCAGGCATCTCACTGCTACCAAGCTCGAGCTAACAAACCATAAATCACAAAGTCTATACAATTTAACTAATCTTTCAGAAAACTTTTTGAATACAGCGTATTTACACAAAATGGATGCACATCACTAATATAACAGTAATTTGTTGTGCGATGAAACAAGGCTGACCCAAGGCTTTCTTTTTGGTAAATTAATAGTTCCTTAATTATTTGCATCTGTGAACTTGAAAAACAATACTTAAGGATATATCAGTGTGCCCATAAATCATCTGCAGGCAATAAGAAATCTAAACAGATAATTAGAGATTTTGTACAAGGCATGCTGTTTATCTACATATGACATTTGCTTTACAGCCCTAAATATAGGATAATTATGAGATGCATTTAGCAAACAAAAAATCAAGTCCTTTTCGAAGTGGCCTAATAAAGATATTTTATACAAGCTTCTGACTGACTCTGTTGAAAAGGAGATTGTAGCTATGTGTCACAAATGTAGTAGGCATGCTCTCTCATAAAAAGAGCAAGGCAAAGTTAAGAATTTTTCAACTTAGAGTTTTAATTGTTTGCTGTCATGGTCTGGGTAAGGCATTGTTGCCTGAAAAATAAATTGGGTAATTCAATTAAACCACTGCAGCAGATACATCATATCTGATGTGGAAAGGCACTAACCCCAGCTTGAACTTGGCGTCCCACAACGCTTCACTTACTTGACAAATGGTTTCTTGAAAATAATTGAAACACATGGCTGCCAGCACAGGTCAATAACACTTTTTTGCCACTCACTTTGTTAACAGCTTCCATTTTTCGTTATACTGTGCCATTTAGGGCATAGATTGTATGCAGCTGGTAAATCACGCAGGCAATGTTAGCAAGAAAGGGGCTAAATACAAGAAGCGACTATGTCAATGAAATTACGCTATTACTTATATTTCTTTGTGGTATAAAGTGCAGATGGAAGGTAAATTATACAGAGTTACGCAAGCAAAAGCAGATCAACAAATCCATATCCTGCATTAGTCGCATTGCTCCCATCACAGAAAGCAATTAATGAAAAAAAATGCTATTTTAAATTTATCCTTCAATCAACATTTCCATATTGGTCGAGTAAATGATTAGCCCATCGAAAGGCCCAAGGCATTTCACACAATAAATCTGAACACTCAAAAACTGGGATAATGGCCGTAAGTGAAGCTGGTAGAGGAAAATACGTTGATCGGCAGAATCTACCGATAGGCAGGATTCAATAAGTCCTGAAGAAGGGTCTCGACCCAAAACGTCAACTGTCCATGTCCTTCTACCAATGCTGCCTGACCCCCTGAGCTCCTCCAGCATTTTGTGCATTGCTCAAGTTTAGAATTACGGACTGATTCTCAATCTCATTCAGAGTATAAAAGAAGTTCAAGATTTGGATCTATCAATACATATCAGGTCTGTCATAGCTCCAATATCTCCACCTGACCTCTGCTGCTCTTTGTGTGAAGTTTGCATGTTCTCCAGTTTCTTCCCAAACCCCAAGGATGTGCCAGCTGGTATGTTAATTGACTATTATAAATTACTTCACTGTAGGTGAATTCATGGGCATGTGAATAAAAATAGGTTAAAGGGAAATAACTGGGGAATGAGATTGATGGGATTGTTCTGAGAGCCAGTCTAGTCTCTATGAGCTGAATGGCTTCCTTCCTTATCAGCTCAGTCATTTGAGTGCATTAACTCTTTACAGGTGATGTTAATCTCCCTTTGGATGAAGCGATTAAGGGGGTAGTACCCTGTACTACCTTAATGCACTGTGTAATGAATTAATCTGTACAAACAGTATGCAAGACAGGATGCTGCCTGGTTTAGAGAGTATGCATTATGAGGAGGAACTAAGGGAGCGAGGGAGAAAAGGAGGATGAGAGGAGACATGATAGAACTGTACAAGATATTGAGAGGAATAGATAGAGTGGACAGCCATTGCCTCCTTCCCAGAGCACCAATGTTCAATACAGGAGGGCATGGCTTTAAAGTAAGGGGTGGGAAGTTCAAGGGAGATATCAGAGGAAGGTTTTTTACCCAGAGAGTGGCTGGGGCATGGAATGCGCTGCCTGGGGCAGTGGTTGAGGCAGGTGCATTGGTCAAATTCAAGAGATTACTAGATAAGCATATGGAGGAATTTAAAATAGAGGGATATGTGGGAGGAAGGGATTAGATAGTCTTAGGCAAGGTTTAAAGGTTGGCACAACATTGTGGGCCGAAGGGCCTGTATTGTGCTGTACTGTTCTAAGACAAGTTTTTCACTGTACCGCGATACAAGTGACAATAATAAACCAATACCAATACCACTAGTCACAGACTTCCAGTTAGGAAAACACCACACGACCACTATCTACTGTTCTCTATGACCAAACAAATTTTTTTATCCAACTTATCAACTAAGCATGGATCCCATGTGACTTAATTTTCTGTACCAGCCTACCAAGAGGGCCGTTGTCAAATGCTTTACTAAAGTCCATGTAGAGAACATCCACTGCCCTGATCTGATCAATCATCTTTGTTATTTCCACGAAAAACTCAAAGTTGTGAGACAGGACCTCCCCCACACAAAGCCATCCTAATTATTCTGATAAGTCCATACTTTTTCAACTGCAAGTAAATCCTATCCCAAAGAGTCTTCTCCAAACAGTTCCTTTGTACACTACTTCCAAAGCAGGAGGGACTGGGTTCTACAGCAAGTTAGCACGCCATGCTTTCTACCTTGTGACTCAACAAGTGGGTGATTCCAAAATTACTGAATGAATATCTCTTCTTGCTACCATTGCATACTTTCTGCATAAACTATCCGTAGGCAACTAAGATCAAATCTAGGGGTCTGTAGTGCAGTAACACTAATCTATGAATATTAAGATGCATAACTGTATTTTCAAAGATTGGCACTGAGTTTTATAGATTTAGTTGGGGTTTATGGCAGAGGTAAAGTGAGCCTGGAATCTGAGTGGTTTCACTGAAAGGAGATTAAAGTAGCATCGATTTGGGGCAATGAACTCTTTAGAGTTTTGGCCAAATATTCATCAGCTTCAGTTACTTGGAAATGAGAGGGTCAGGTCAGGGAGTAATCAGGAAGGAAGTGGTGCCTGAAAAGAAATAAATAAATGAGATCACAAATGAGATTAGGCTAGATGCAGATTAGAGGAACAACACCTCATATCCCACCTTGGTAGTGTCCAACCTGACAGCATCAGTGTTGATTTCTGTTACGAACCAGAAACAAAAGAAACACTCCGAGTCATGTGATAAGTGTTAAAAACTACTTTATTAATAACTACTTATGATAATAAGAAAAATAAAAGTAAAAATGTTAGAATGTTAGAAGTAAAAATGTTAAACCTGGAACATTAACCCAAAAACTAAACTTGTCGTGTGTGTGTCGCAAAGTTCCAACTCCAAGTCCGGGAATGGTTATTAAAGTTCAGTTCCGCAAGCCATAAGGTGAAACATGAGCAAAGGCTTCTTCAACAACCACCATTGTCTGAAGATAAAACGTAGATGTAGAGAGAACAATAGAGAGTAATTACAAAATCCAAATGGTCCACGATGGAACCCAAACGACACCTCACTGTTTGCTCAGTAGTGACTTCCTCACCCCGAAGAGCATCCGAATCGTGGCTGTCCACACAAATACCTGTTTCCCTCTACAGGTCAGCAACAAAGTGAACTCCACCGGATTACTCCCAATTTCCATACGTGGATTGTAGTAACAGACACAGTTATTGTTTCTCATCCATCGATAGAGAAAACTAGCAGGCTGGTGTCTCTCTCTCTCTCCTCTGACTGACTTCTTCAACAACGTCATTATGTTCTTTATCTTCTATTGACGTAAGCACGACACACACACACACACACACACACACACACACACACACACACACACACACACCACTATGCTCTATCTTAAGGGGACATTCACCTAGTCCGTAACATTTCCCTAACTTCCAGTAACTTCTCCCCTCTGTTTAAAGGGGGCAGGTTATCCCTTTTCCTCTGGCCACGTTACCCTTTCTCTTTCCCTCCCCTGCCCTCATGACCTGCCCCTCACCCACATCTTCCTCCCTCTGGTTCCCACCTCCTTCCCTGTATTCCATGGTCCACTGTCCTCTCCCATCAGATTCCATCTTCTTCAGCCCTTTGCCTCTTCCACCCATCACCTCCCAGCTTCTCACATCATTCCCACTTCCCCCCCTCCCCCACCTACCTACCTTCCCCCCTCAGCTGGACTCACCTATCACCCGCCAGCTTGTGTTCCTCCTCCTCCCCCCACCCTTTAATTCTGGCTTCTCCCCTCTTTCTTTTCCAGTCCTGATGAAGGGTCTCGGCCCGAAACGTCGACTGTTCATTCCCTCCATAGATGCTGCCTGACCCGCTGAGTTCCTCCAGCATGTTGTGTGTTGCTGCAATAAATGAGATCAATCAGGATTGAGTATAATAGAGCAACCAAAATTAAGATTATTGGCATGGCGGCAAAAGGGAAAATTAGAAAGAGTGCAATTGGCTGCGAGATGGTTGATTAGGAGGAGTGGCTAGCAACAAACCATGACCTATTTGTCCCACTGCCCATCTGGCAAGAGGTACTGGATCATCCGGGCCCAGAACTACTAGACTGTACAACAGTTTTTTTCCCTCAGGCTGTCAGGCTCCTGAATACCCTGGAGGCAGTTTCAGACAAATGCTGTGTCAAAAGCCTTGGTTTGCACAATGGTGTATAAGAACTTTGGCTGCTACTGAACATGTTTACACATTTAGTGCAACACACTGAATTCTGTATTTTCTTCATCCAACTCAGTTTTGCACTAACCCTGCACTAATTTTGTATTCTGTATATACCGTTTTTTGCACTATTGTACTTGAACAATTTTTTTGTCTGTGTTTATTGTATGTCCTCTGTTCTATGTATGTCCTCTGTTGTGTGGGTCTGGGGGAAACGACATTTCATTCCTCCATGTGTTTTTATAGCAATAAAGTATAACTTGAACTTGAATGAATGTGGGGAAAGGAAGAAAAAACTTTCATCTCAATCACTCTGAGTACCTGCCCTAGATATTCAATAGAAGTACCATCACTGTGTCCCTCAACATCAGTCAATATGCTGGGGTCATGACTGACCAGAACCTGAACTGGTGCAGTCACTTAAATACTGAGAGTAGGTTGGAGGCCAGGTATCCTACAGTGAGTGTCTCACTTCCTAACATCTCAAAGTCTTTCCACTGTCTAAAAGGCACAAATAGGATACAGGCAGTTCCAGGGTTATGGAAGACCTAACTTGCAGAGATCCAACTACACAAATTCTATGATAGCAAAAATAAATTTGGCTGCTGTTCATCCTTTTGAAAAAAATCACTGCAACCTGAACTTCTTTTCTCCCAAACTAAAATTGAGTGATTTCTTCCTTTATCAATAACCCATAATGGTGAAAAGAACACAATAGTTGTGTGTATAGAAATCTGAGGATGCTGCTAGTTCTGTACCTTTGTTTGCCCACGCAAACAAGAGAAATGGAAACATTACCATCCCACAGAAAATAATTTGATATTTCTTCCCTAGATCAAACAACAATCAAAACATTCTCATAGAAATTCTGAGTTTGAACATCAATTAAGACAGGAATCAGAAGTAGGCAATAGTCTAAACTTAGCAATACAATTACGGACAGCATTTTTAAATGGAAATTCAATTAATAAAAATTAACATTATACTCCAAACAAAATTTTCTGCCAAATTGCTGCCAAGATATTTTGTCTTTGTAAGTCCATATATATTAAATTGTAATATCTACACATATCTTGGTTTGGGGGGAAATTGTTCATTTCTGACTTATGGAAGATTTGGTTCGTGGATAGTTCTAGGGATGGAACCCTAATGTAACCCAGGGACTCTCCATTTGCTTGGATGAGCAGAGTTCCAACAACACCGGACAAAGCAGCCCGTTAATTCAGACTCCATCCACTGCTTTAAATATCCATTCCTTCCGCCACATGTGCACTATGATATATGTACCATCCACAAAATGCCTCACCTCCTCTGACAGCTCTTTCCAAAACCCATGACCTCAGCCACCAAGAAGAACAAGGGAAGCAACACAGGGGACACCACCACCTGCAGGTTCCTCTCCTAGATGCACAGCATTCTGATTGAGAAATATATTGCCATTCCTTCATCTAAATCCTGGAACTCTCCACCGGAGATCATTCCAGAAGGACTGCTGCTGTTCAAGAGATGGGCTCACTACCACCTTCTCAAGGGCACCTAGGGATGGGCAATAAATGTCAATCTTCCAGCACAGTTCACATCTTGAAAAATAAATATAAAAAGGCAACTTAAAAATTAATTGCAGTTAATTATAATTTTAAATAATATCTTTGTACTTTTGATCACTAGCAATAGTTATTAGTGATAGTATAATGCTATTAATTTAAGTAATTGAGTTTAAATAAATGTTCTAATTGTATTAACTGATCCTTAATTATTTTGTCATTGGGTCATACAGCAGTAAAATAGGCCCTTCAGCCCATCTGGTCCGTGCCGACTAAGGTGCCCATCCAAGCTAGTCTTGTGGGCCAGCATTTGGCCCATAACCTTCTAACCCTTCCTAACCATGAACCTGTCCAACTGTCTTTTAAAAGTTGTTGTTGTACCTGCTTCAACCACTTCCTCTGGCAGCTCGTTCCACATACATTCCACCCTGTGTGTAAAAAAAGCTCCCCCTCAAGTTCCTGTTAAATCTTTCCCCTCTTACCTTGTGTTTTATTATATTTTATTTTGTCAAAACAGTAAGAGTTTCATTAACATTTAGTAGTTTTTAATGTTTTGTATGTTTGAATACTGGAATTTCCAATCATATCCAGATCTTAAAAAAAATAATTGGAGTTAATCATATTTTTTTTTAATCATTAATTGATTGAAGTTTTAATCACACTGTTTAACAATATTATACTGACACAATGCATCTCCCTTTTAAGAGGTACAGACTAAATTTATGTGGTGTAGGCTCACTGTTGGCCACTCACTGTATTATTCTCTTTCTAAGCTGTCAGTGGTGCACCACAAGTCGGCTGAACACTACAATCATGTTAACTAACAACCAGCATGAGGTTGGCTTGGTGACTGCACACCAAGAAACAACAAGAAGTGGTTCACTCTGCACTAAAATCTCTGCACCCAGTTTTGGGGAAATGACCAAACCTGGTGTGAGTGGCATTGACAATGCAGAAAGGCAACAAGTGCATACTTGATGAACTTTAGTACAATGATAAAGTAAATATTTCTTATGTTTCTGGCAGCTTTCAACCTGTTTTGGGTTCCTTTCATTCACCGGCCGAATACATTGTGCATAAACTCTTTATGTTATAAATAGCATTATGCTCTAGCACAGAGTTAGCATTGAAAGTCCATGTAGTTTTCACTGAAAGATTAAAGATCGAGAGTTTCATCGTTGGAAATTTATCAAGTGCAAATCCACAGTATATCACTTGGAAATAAAGCAATCAGTAATAAAGACTAGAAAGTGCCTGTGAACATGTTTGAAGGAGGAATATGCTTAACACTTTTATGGTTTATGACATCATTCAAATCCCACATGTGCATTACTGCAGTGCAATATCCATTATTCTCCGTATAAATACACAAAATATTAACTCTGTAGCTTAGCTGTAAATACCTTTGTTACTACTTCTACAAATCAATTTGATTGATAATTCAGATGCATTGATTCCACAAAAAAACCAGTGTATGATAACCTTTAGTTCTTGCTGCAGTAACTTCAGTCTACTTATAATAACTAGTGGAATTACTGATATACAAATTAAATACATGTTGGACAAGTAAAACTCCTTCTATAAATGATATACTAAATCTAATACTTCAATAATGTTAACGGAATGACAAAATTAGGGCAAATATACATGATATCTCCTTGTTTTTGTATTTGTAAATTCTATTTAATTGCAATTGCAGTTTTGAAGCCTTGCTATTCCCTAAGCTTTCCAATATAACATCCTTCATTGAATTGCTTTTAACTAGCATTTTAGATATTTCAGTGTAGTAGTAAGTAAATGCATGGCCCAATATGGTTCCAAATGAAAAATGTCTTGAAAGAGTGGAGTGCCATTAACATTGATCCTTTTGGGTCCATTTTTTGGGGGGAGGGGGATGGTGGGAGGGAAATGAAATCAGCCAGAATGTACGTTATGATCAGTACTAGTGATTCATGATGGACTGCTCATCTGCAGAGTCATTGACCTAGGAGAGGTGCGATGTGTGATGTTCACCACTGTGCAGCTTGCTTCATGAACAATAGTAAGGTGGTAAACTATTATATGAAAGCTGAGATATAATGCATTCAGAATTGAGAGTCACAGAGCAATACAGCACGGATACAGGCCCTTCGTCCCAACCAGTCCATATTGACCACGGTGCCCACTCAGCTAGTCCCAATTTCCTGCATTCGGCCCATCTCCCTCCAAGCCCCGCCCATGCATGTACAGTAGCTATCCAAGTTCTTCTTAAATACTATTGTGCTTAAGATTGTACTTAATAGTACTATTAGATACTATTGTACCTGCTTCCACCACTTCCTCTGGCAACTCGTTCCATATACTCACCACCCTCTGTGTGACAAAGTTGCCCCTCAGTCTCTTTTAAATCTTTCCCTCTCACCCTCAACCTATGCCCCCTTGTTTTGGACTCCCCTACCCTGGGGAAAAGCTTGTTACCATCCCACCTTATCTATGCCTTTTACCTCTATACCTCTAACATCCTATCTCATCATTACATCTGCATACAATATCAATATCCCAAAACTGCCAATATGCTAAACTAGAAACCACAATGTGAACTTCCTGCTGAATTATATCTAAAGGGCTTAACACAAGAAAAGTACTTTTACAGTGCATCAGAGAAACAACGAAAATAGATAAGAAAAACAGGATTAATACAAATAAAAGCAGTCATATACAAATGCTATGGAGAATAAATGGTATTATAGCATGGTGTTCTAATAAGCATACTTTTTCACATGTTGATGGTCATGCAGTGTCATTCCAACTAAAACACCTACTTTGCCACTTGCACATGATAAATACAAGACACAGCTGTTTAGTGACTGAAGTTTAAAACACCTAAAATGTTCTTAAAGTTTACTTATTTGATGTGTCATTCCAGAAAGGGGCATTACTAATGTGAATTGAAACCCCAGTTTTAAAAGTAATTGAATTTTTAGTCACCGATGTAAAATTGCTGAAGCAGTTGAATTTATGTCCTCCTGTTCAGGAAAGCAGTGTATAACTTCATAAAAATATTTTGCAATGTGTCTTTTTGCCAATTAATTATTGGAACCTAGAGCCAGCATGCATTCATTTGAAGAAACTATATCTGAAGTAACTGTCCACTCCTTTGTCTCTCTGTTTCAAGAGACCAGAAAATTTGTTTGAACAACATTTAACCCCAGCATTTGGGGTCAATTCTAATGATGCAGATGATGTTGTTAATTCTTTGATAGATCATTTGAAAATCCATGTTCTACTATTCTTTCTCACTATAAATGGGAACTCTAATAGCCTATCTTGTCATTACATCTGCATACGATACCAATATCACAGAACTGCCATATATGATAAACTAGAAAACCACAATGCAAATTTCTGCTCAATTAGACCTAAAAGGCTCAACACAAAAAAAGTACTTTTACAGTGCATCAAGCATTTAATGTTGTGCCAAAAAGTGTATGATCATAATAATAAGACATTTTGCTGGTAGGATTCTATCTTTTGTTTGAATGTTAAAGGAAAACAATGCATACTTAAAAATGTCATACGGGAGAAACCTGAGCTGATACCAAGCTTCAGAGTGACAAAGATGATCTCTTGCATCCAAGAACTTACAACTATATTTTTAGAAAACAAACTCAGTGCGTTGTGTTCATTGTAAGAATTGGGAAATAGGAATAAATGTAATTATTTTTAAATATTAATTCTGAATTCATTAACAATACTACAAGCACCACTTGTGTCAGCAAAAAAGAACTGTGTGCTCACCCTAACCCGAACACTAACCATGAGAAACTGTAGTATAATCAGAACTTTTGATGAAGAATCAAGTTTGAAACAGAGGAACCCATGTCTTCATTTTTGTCACTTGATTTTTTTTAACCTGGCTTTTTTTTAAAATTAAAATCTATTCATTTTTTCACTTAGGAAAAAGTAATTGATGATCTTATATCAATATTTATGGTTTAATTTGCTGATGTTTTTAAGTTACTTTTATCTTATCTCCTGTTTATTAACACATAAACATGTGGTACCTGATGTGGGATGAATTACACAAAGTAATGCACTTGGATTAATCATTCCTATGTAAATGAGTATCAAATGAGTATCAAGTCTACCTCTTCTTGTTAACGCTTAAGATCATTGGTAATTTTTTTTCTGGAATAGGGCATTTTCCCTATAATGCGCAATTCAAAATGTTTTATACAGTATTGCTGGAAGTGTGATCTAGAAATAACACACAAAGACAACAAGACTTCTAGGATCTTGATGAATGACATGACAAACAGTATTTCACCTTAACCAATAACATTTAAGAATTGAGGAAAAAACAGAAGCAAGAAGAATTATAGAATGCAATCCAATGTCAAATCAATCGTGGAGTGAAAAGTAAAGGGAGAGAAAGATCAGATTCAGTGAGTGACAAAAGAGATAGAAAGAAAAACAGAAAGCAAGTAGTATTTTGAAAGATCCATTCCACAACTGGAAGGAATGATATTTCATGCTTTCAGTTGTTATATTCTGATCCACAACGATTGGTTCAGATTCAATGACTGGTTCACAGTTAATAACAATGATTACTTTATTAAAGGAAGTTTTTACAGTATTTATTATCAGACTTAATTTTATGAAGTACATATATAGGATATCAAATGTCCGGACATAGAAACTTAATGAAACAGGTTGCCCAAAGCATCCAGCAAGCAGTCAGATATCTAAGTTTTCCAATGAACACGGAGACTGGTTACAAAAAAAGGATTTATTTGGAATATATAATTAGAAAAGGACAATGTTCTGCACATTGATTATTGATGGATTCAGGAGTGGGCCAAACTATGGGAGGTAATTTCGAAATTAGGTGAGTATGATATCATCCATTTGGACCCAAGAAAGGATAAATCCAATAATTATTTAAATAGCAAAAAGCTAGGGAGGTCCACAGAGATTTAAAGAACTCAAGCATAACTGGGCAACATTTCATAATGACATACTAAAAAATATTGTTTTATAAAATATTCAGTGTTGTATTTTAGAGTGGAACTTGGCAAAGTTTGACCAAGGCAATTCAAAACTGGCTTAACTCAAGAAATATGGATTTTTGATCAATGTCTACTCCACCATTTATGAATAAATGAATGTGAAATAGCACAATGAAACTGAATACTGATTTAGAAAAGAAACCGAGAGTTATATTATAAAATCAAAGTATGTATTTTAAGCTTTTAAAACATGTCTATTAATGTCATTGTTCATAAAATAATTATTTTAACATCCTCTTCCAAAGCTTCCAGTATAATGCTTTTAAATTGGTACAAAAAACTGTAGGTACACAATTAGTTTGAGGCCAACATGCATGTGGAATTCTACAATCTTTTGAAACCGGTGACATCTGAGTAAATTGATCTGGAAATGATAGCACACCTTGGTAATATCTCTTTTGAGGTGGAATGTCCGTTTATGGAATCAGCACAACTCACAAAGGGAAATTTCTACTTACATATTTCTACCATGAATTGAATTGTATCTATTTTCCTTTTAGTTAATATAATGAAAATATAGTTCCTTGAGGATAAATTCATACTTCTGAGGTGTTTGATAATTTTGGACAATGAATATACCCTTTAGACCAATATGCAGAACACACTTAGTATTATCACCAGTTTATGGCACATAAGTTGTTCAAGAATCACTAAAGGATTTTGATTGCAAATGTATCATTATTGGACGATGATTTTCTTATTACTATTGAAATAATTTTCTTAGATATCATAGTTTTCAATTAGTTTAAGCCTTCAATTATATTAGCTTCTTTTTTTTCAGGTCAGGTCAAACATAGACCCAAAATAGAATTTTACATAATCAAACAAACTAGATTAATCAAACTATTCTTTATGAAAAAGTGTTGGCCAGAACTGCTTACATTTGTTCTTTAAAATGGAACCTGATGCAGCAAAATGCACCATTATGAAAGTCTTTGTGCATTTATTGTCACTTTCTGGAAAGAACACAGAGATGATTAGGAAAGGATTAAAACTGATTGTGAATTATTATATGAATAGGCAAAACCACAGCAGATGGAGTTCAGTGTAGGGTTTTGTGGAATCATTCACTTTGGACCTAAGAGAGAGAAACGTGTATTTCTAAGTGGCAGTAAGCTACAGACTGAATGTGAACAGCGAGATTTGGTTGGCCAATTATAGAAATCACTGCGGATTGGTGAACAAATATATTGGCCTTGAACTCAAGGAGGCTTCAAAACAAAGGTGCAAGTTACATGTAGTTTTATAGAATTTGAGTTCAGCTCCATCTGAAGTATTTTTCTGGGTGCTGTACTTTTGGAAGAGTAGGTGGGCCTTAGAGAGGAGTTCACTGGAGATTCATCAGAATGATGTGGAGTTAGAATACTAGGGCAAGTTTGCATCCTATAAACTTGAAGATCAGTGGGTGAATTAATTGAACTTAAGAAATAGATGCAGGAATACGCCATTTGGACCCCTGTACCTCTTCACCATCAGATTATGGCCGATTTTATCTGAGTGCCATTTTTCTGCACTATAACCACTGATCTCATCAACATCTAAAAAAGCTTGACTTCTGTCTTGAATGTCCTGAGCAATTGAGCTACTGTAGCTACCTGGTTAGGAAACTCCATTTAGAAATGTCTTCTCAACTCTATCCTCAATGAACAATCCCTTATTTTGAGACTGTGACCCTGGGTCTAGACACCTCTACCAGGCAAAACATCAACTCCACATATATTCTATAAAGCCTGTTAGAATTTTGCATGTGTCAGTGCATTCACCTGTCATTGATCTAAACTCTAAAGAATATAGGCTCAGTCTGCTTCATCTCTTATCATACAACAAACATGCCATGCCGGAAATTAAACTGGTGAATTTTCATGGCACTTTCTCTTTCCCAAATATATCTATCATTAGGTAGCAAGACCAGACTGTGAACAATATTCCAGATGCATCTCAGCAGGACCTGACATAATTGTGTTCAAATTTTCTTGTGATGAAGGTCAACATATAATTTGACTTCCTAATTGTTTGCTGAACCTGCACATTAACTATTAAGTAATTATTGTACAAGGGCACTCCAATCCTTCTGAACACCAACATCTTTCAGCTTATCAACATTTAGAAATATACTGCCTTTCTAATTTTTTTCTACCAATGTGATGACCTCACATTTTTCCACATTATATTCCATATGCAATGCTTTTGCCCTTCACTTCTCTACAACCTCCTTATTGTCCACACTGTCACTTAATTTTGGATGATAGTGAAATGTTAAAGCTGATAAAAGGATTTGTCAGGGAGGGAGAAAAAGAATAGATGGAAATTGGATACATGGTACCAAGTGTTTGAGTGCTACACTATGTAATTTCAATGAAAAATGAGCTGTAATTGAAAAGCAAGGACTTTGTGTGAGTTGAAAATAATGAGCTATTTCCATTCCAAGCCCTTTCGCTGTCTGTGTCTCATGCTCTAAAGCGCAGTGGACACCTGGACACTGGCCTATCTTGACCAACCGATTAAATCCCTTCAACACAGATTGATTTCTTGATCACCAGTCACCATTGCAACAATTAAATCTGATTAAATGCAGAAGAAAAAGATGGGAAAAATAGGGAAAAAATTTCATATTTTTGAATATGTGATCTCATGTAATAGCGTATGGTGATGATGCTACGTTGCTTGAACGGAAATTCAGGATTTCATGAGTAGTTCTATTTTCTGCTACATCAAATATATTAGTCCAGTATCATATTGCACTATTGTTAACACGCAATTTAAAGATGCAGGTATTACTGACAAGGCCAAAGTTTACTCTCCATGGACCAGTGAATATCTGCCACTGTCCTGTCTCTTAGCTTATCTTCCAAGTCCACCTTAGACAACTCCAGATTCATACCATTATGCCAACTTCATACAGAACTGTCTCCACCTTCACCTCCCCTCTACCCACTGGTTCCATCTGCCTTTTTGTTGGTCTGCCTCCATCTATCATCCACCTGCCTCTGTCTCCCAACTCCACCCCTCCCCCTCCACCACCTGGTTCAATCCGCCCATCATCATTCACCCCTTCTCAGGTCACCAATCACCTACTGGCCCTTGTTTCACCGCTCCTCTTCTTGTCTTTATACTGGCTGTCTTCCGGCTCCACTCAGTCCTGATGCAGGAGTTCAGCCTGAACCGTCGACAGTTCCTTCCCCCGACAGATGCTGCTCGACCCGTTGAGTTCCTTCAACAGATTGTTTGTTGCTCCACTTTCCAGCATCTGCAGTCTCTTGTGTCTCCATACCGTTATAATTTCCCTTATTGAAGTTAAAGACAGTGTTTTCTGTCCTGTTGTGTTCATCCTCAAGCTACTTAGGGTTTACCAGGAGGAGATTTACCAGGATGCTGCCTGGATTGAAGAGCATGTCTTATGAGGATAGGTTGAGTGAGCTAGGGCTTTTCTCTTTGGAGAGAAGGAGGATGAGAGGTGACTTGATAGAGGTGTACAAGATGATAAGAGGTATCGATCGAGTGGACAGTCAGAGACTTTTTCCCAGGGCGAAAATGGCTAATACGAGGGGGCATAATTTTAAGGTGATTGGAGGAAGATATAAGGGGGATGTCAGAAGCAAGGTTTTTTTTACGCAGAGAGTGGTGGGTGTGTGGAACGCACTGCCGGCAGAGGTTGTGGGGGCACGTACATTAGGGACATTTAAGAGACTCTTAGATAGCCACACAAATGATAGAGAAATGGAGGGCTATGTGGGAGGGAAAGGTTAGATAGATATTAGAGCAGGATAAAATGCCGGCACAACACCGTGCTGTAATGTTCTATGTTCAATGTACATCTGGAATTCTATCATATTGTAGTCACTACCTCCAAGGGGATCTTCAACAACAAGACCTCTTTTAATCCTTCCTCATTACTCACGACCAAATCTAAAGTACATAAAAAGTAAGATACATCAAACCCTAAGTGTCTCAGCAGAGAAACAACAACACCTTGCAACAAAAAAAGCCAGTGTAACAATGAACTGGTTATCTAAGAGGATTGAATTGGATAAAGCATTGCAAATCTTTATGTGAATACCATCAATATTTTTCCGTTCCTTTACATGTTAGGCTTATACTTAACTATTATATAGCAACAGACTTTCATCTTCTTTCCATCACCCATTCAGTGTAAAATGAGTGATTGATGGACAGACTCATTGGGCCAAAGGGTCTGTTTCTGTGCTGTATGACTTAAAGCTTGTCAAGAATTAGCCTAAATCAAACAAAATCAGAAAATGCTGGAAACAGTCAGCAATTCAGGCAGCATCTGTAGAAAGAGAAATAGTTAATGTTTCATATTCAGGATCTGCAGTTTTTTGATTTTCCTCAAGGAATAACCTCGTTAGTTATGTGCACAGGATAGTAACATTAAACAGTTTTTAGCAAATGACTTATCAAATCAGAAGGAAAGGAAACTTTAAAAAATATTTATTATTGTTTGGTACTTTCTTTCTCTAATTGGCTAAACTGATGACGGTTGTTTTATTTAATAAGGCATTCCTTTCTAAGAAAGAGTACAGGAATAAAGGCTGGATACAAGGTTAGGATTTTAGAGGGAGGTGAATGAAAGACAAGCTGGCTGGGCATTTTGTCTTTTGTTTTTCCTGTGTTATCTTCCTACTGAGGACAAAAATTCAGGATTAATTTGTAACCTGGAGCCAGCTCACTCTATGTATAGAGTGGTGTTAAAATATGCCAGAAAGATAAAGCTTATATCCATGGAATAATCATATCCTATGCCATTTAGAATGGCCTCTGTAAAAGGAATGAACAGCCTTGTTTAAAAATGGAATTCACAAAGACCTGTTAATATTTGCTCTTTAATCTTTTACTTAAAGTGTGTGCAAAGTGAGGAAGAAAGTTGTTTTATTGGTTTGCATCCTTTGGCTATTGGCCCTTCTGCCATTGGATGAAGTTTAGGATAGGCACAGTAGTGTAAGCCGTTAGCGTAACGCTATTACAGCACCAGCGACCCGGGTTCAATTCCAGCCGCTGTCTGTAAGGAGTTTGTACGTTCTCCCCGTGTCTGTGGGGGTTCCTCTAAGTGCTCTGGTTTCCTCCCACATTCCAAAAAAAAGGCGTACAGGTTAGGAGGTGTGGGCATGCTATGTCGGTGCTGGAAGAGTGGCGACACTTGCGGGCTGCCCCTCAGCACATTCTTAGTAATGCAAAAAGACAAATTTCACTGTGTGTTTCGATGTACATGTGACAAATAAAAAAACATCTTATCTTAAAAGCAGTTGCAGTTGTGAACATGTCTATGAAATCATTCCTCAATCTTCTCTGTTCTTTTGACATTTGAATCTAGCTGGCAAACATTCACATCTGCATCGTTTATCATTTCTAGCAGCAATTTTAAACCTAAGGTGGAAAGTTTAAAGGTCCTGTGCGGGGTAGGTTTTTCACATAGAGAGTGGTAGCTGCCTGAAACACACTGCCCAAGGTGGAAGCAGACATGATAGTGGCATTTAGACAGGCACATGAACATGCAGGGGATGGAGGGTCATGAATCATGAGCGGACAGATAGGTTTAGTTTAATTTGGCATCATGGCCAGCACAGACATTATGGGCCGAAGGGCCTGTTCCTGTGCTGTACTGTTCAATGTTCTATATATGGCAGGCACAGTAGTGTAGTGATTAAAGTAACACTATTACAGCGCCAGTGACCCAGGTTCAATTCCGGCCACCGTCTGTAAGGAGTTTGTACGTTCTCCTCGTGTGTCTGCGTGGGTTTCCTCCAGGTGCTCCGGTTTCCTCCCACATTCCAAAGACGTCCAGGTTAGGAAGTTGTGGGCATGCTATGTTGGTGCCGGAAGCGTGGCGACACTTGTGGGCTGCCCCCAGAAACACTCTATGCAAAGATGCATTTCACTGTGTGTTTCAATGTACATGTGACTAACAAGAAATCTTATCTTATTGCTTGATGCGTAACCAATGGAGGAGCCTTCAAAAAATGTTGCCAACATACTTCCAAAATAAAGTAACGAAAGATGTCATACATATTTCTTCTTGTCTAAGAATAGATTGCTAACATAGAAGCCCAAAAGTAACTTCATATTCCCATGTAGATAGACAGGATTGATTTTTTGCTTATAGCACAGAAGCTTAATGTGACAGCATGTATATTGATCTCATCAGCCTTTTGTTCATAACACATAGACCTATTTAATTCAAACATGACATTAATTTTCCACAAAGCAAGAATGATATATATATTTTTCCAGTGCCTTATTTTCTAAATGTATTTCTAACAGCTGTCCGGATAATTTAAAAGATATTGAAAAGATTTATGAGGAATTTGGAACATGGTAAAAATGAATTCAGTACTGTAACATTTATTAATCAATTGCCAATGTATATTTGCATTACTGATATCATAGTGGGTCATAATACATTGATGAGTGCAGTAGATCACAATAGCTCCCTCTGAATCAAACAGCTCTTTTAAATAATTACATAAAGTTTCACGAATCTACATGTTAATTGAAAAAAGAAAAATGCAGATGCTGGACATCTAAAATTAAAACAAAGACTGCTGGAAATGCACAGTATGTAGGGCAACATCTTTGGAGAGAGAAGCAATGTTAACATCTAAACTGTAATATTAACTCTGACTCTCGCTTGTCATATGATGCATGAACTGCTGAGCATTTCCTGCATTTTATTTTTACATGAATATTGACCAACTTTCAGTGAACAGTTCAGAATTTTCCACTCAGGTATGACTACATCAACTAGAAGCTCCAAATTGTAACATGAAATACACTGAAACATTTGCTTGAAGTTATTTGATAGAGAAACGACAGAGAAGTAAGAGTTTGATGAAGGACAATGAGTACTTTAAGAATAGGATCTTGATTTGTTGGATGTTATATTGTTTTAGTGCATCATAGATCAACACAGATTAAAGCAGTTCTCAGGAATCTAATTTTTTTGTGTCGTATTTTATTGGAAGAAATCTCAAGGTAACCATATAGAGGGCCTCAAAGTTGTGAATTGTGACAATTTGCTCAGACTGACCATGAGCAAAATGTTTATATTGAAGTGACTGCTCATTTATAAAGATTTTTTCAATAGACGTATGGAATGTTTCCAGGCTTACAAACCGCCCAACACTTGTTAGCATTCGTGTGACATTCTGATTCCCAACCTTCCTACCTCATAATCTCACATATTTAAGAACTGTGACAAAAACTGGTATTATTTCTATTCCTTTCAATGAATGCAGAGGAAGGCAAACCATTTGTTCCTCCTATAGGTTAATGAGCTGTGAAGGGAGAAACGGGACAGTGCAAGATAGAATCATAGAGCAATACAGCACGGATACAGGCCCATCGGCCCAACCGGTCCATGCCGACCACAGAGTCCACCCAGCTAGTCCCAATTTCCTGCATTTGGCCCACACCTTCTAAGCCCTGCCCCTGCATATACCTATCCAAGAGTTTCTCAGATGAAACTATTGTACTTGCCTCAACCACTTCCTCTGGCAGTTCGTCCCATACACACATCACCCTCTGCGTGAAAAAGTTGCCCCTCAGGTCCCTTTTAAATCTTTCTCCTCTCACCCTAAATCTATGCCCCCTAGTTTAGACTCACCTACCCTGGGGAAAAAGACTGTTACCATCCACCTTGTCTATGCCTCTGATAATTTTAAACATTTCTATAAGTCGCCCCTCATTCTCCTTCGTTCCATGGAATAAAGACCCAGCCTGGTCAACCTCTCCCCCTAACTCAGGCCCTCTAGTCCTGGCAACATCCTCTTTACAGTCTAACCACGCCTTTCCTATAACAGGGTGACCACAATTGTACACAGTACTCTAAGTGCGACCTCACCAACACCATGTCCCAACTCCTATACTCAGTGCCTTTATTGACAAAGGCTAGTGTGCTAGGTGCCTTTTTCACCAGCCTGAATACCTGTGACACGTCTTTCAACAAACTGTGCACTTGTACTCCTCGGTCCCTCTGTTCCATTACACTCCCTACTGCCCTACCATTCGTTGTATAAGTCCTACACTGACTTGACTTTCCAAATGCATCACCTCACATTTTTCTGTATTAAATCCATTTGCCGCTCCTCAGCCCACTTCCTTAACTGATCAAGATCCCTGTGTAATCTACGATAACCTTCTTCGTTCTCATTTTGTATCATCCCCAAACTTATTGATCGAGCCTTGTGCATTCACATCCAAACCATTTATATAAATAACGAATAACAAGGATCCCAACACAGATCCCTGTGGCACACCACAAGTCACCGGCCTGCATTCCAAGAAACAACCTTCAACCACCACTTCTGCTTCCTATCTCCCAGTCAATTTTGAATCTACCCTAGATTCCATGGGATCTAACCTTCCAGACCAGTCTACCATGCGGGACCTTGTCGAAGGCCTTGCTAAAGTCCACATTGACAACATTCACTGCCCTACCCTCATCGACCTTTTTGGTTCCCTCTTCAGAAAAGAGTCTAAAAGTTTCCTCAAGCGCAATTTTCCACGCACAAAGCCATGCTGACTCCTCCGAATAAGATTCTGTCTATCCAAATCTGAAGGTGGATAAGTCACCTGGACTGGATGGACTACACCCCAGGGTTCCAAAAGACGTAGCTGAAGAGATTGTGGAGGCAGTAGTTGTGATCTTTCTAGAATCACTAGAGTCAGGAATGGTTCCAGAGGACTGGAAAATTGCCAATGTCACTCCAATCTTTAAGAAGGGAGGGAGGCAAAAGACAGGAAACTATAGGCCAGTTAGCCTGACTTCAGTGGTGGTGGTTTCAAGGGGAGATCTTGGCTGACAAATCTGTTGGAATTCTTTGAGGAAGTAACAGGCAGCATAGACAAAAGAGAGTCAGTGGATGTTGTTTACTTGGTTTTCCAGAAGGCTTTTGACAAGGTGCTGCACATGAGGCTGCTAAACAAGATAGGAGCCCATGGTATTACAGGAAATGTAATAACATGGATAGAAGATTGGCTGACTGGCAGAAGGCAAAAGAGTGGGAATAAAGGGGACCTTTTCTGGTTGACTGCCGGTGACTACTGGTGATCCGCAGGGGTCAGTGTTGGGTCCACTACCTTTCACGTTATATGTTAACGGACTGAATTACGGAATTGATGGCTTTGTGGCCAAGTTTGTGGATGATACAGAGATAGGTGGAGGGGCAGGGACTATTGAGGAGGCAGGGAGTCTGCAGAAGGACTTGGACAGGTTGGGAGTATGGGCAAAGAAGTGGCAGATGGAATACAGCGTAGGGAAGTGTACGGCCATGGACCTCAGTAAAGGAAGAAAGGTGTAGACTGTTTTCTAAATGTAGCAAATTCAGAAATCAGAGGTGCAAAGGGACTTGGGATTCCTAGTGCAGGGTTCCCTAAAGGTTAACTTGCAGGTTGAGTTGGTGGTAAGGAAGTCAAATGCAATGTTAGCATTCATTTCACGAGGACTGGAATATAAAAGCAAGGATGTAATGCTGAGGCTTTATAAGGCATTTGGAGTATTGTGAGCAGTTTTGGGTCACATATCTAAGGAAGAATGTGCTGTCATTGGAGAGGGTCCAGAGGAGGTTACAAGAATGATCCAGGAAATGGAAGGGTGAATGTGTGAGGAGCATTTGATGTCTCTGGGCCTGTACTCGCTGGAGCTTAGAAGGATGAGGGGGGATCTCATTGAAACCTACCAAATATTGAAAGGCCTGGATCGAGTGGACGTGGAGAGGATGTTTCCAGTAGTGTGAAATTCTGGGACCAGAGGGCACAGCCTCAGAATAGAATGACTTCCTTTTAGAACAGAGATGAGGAGTAATTTCTTTAGCCAGAGGGTGGTGAATCTGTGGAATTCATTGCCACAGACGGCTCTGGAGACCAAGTCATTTAAGCGGAGGTTGATAGGTCCTTGATTTGCAAGGGCATCAAGGTTACGGGGAGAAGGCAGGAGAATGGGGTTGAGAGGGAAAAATAAATCAGCCATAATTGAATGGTGGAGCAGACTTGATGGGCTAAATGGCCTAATTCTGCCCCTATGCTTTATGGCTTTAATATCAAATGCTGGTAGATCTCATCCCTCAGAATCCCCTCCAGTAACTTCCCCACTACAGATGTCAGGGTGACCGGCCTGTAGTTCCCTGGCTTGTCCTTGCTACCCTTCTTAAACAACGGAACAACATTAGCCACCTTCCAGTCTTCGTATACTTCACAAGTGGCTAACGATAAAGCAAATATCTCCGCAAAGGTCTCTGCAATTTCTTCTCTAGCTTACTACAAAGTCCAAGGATGCACTCGGTCAGTCCCTGGGGATTTATCCACCTTCATGTACTGTAAGGCTGCAAATACCTCCTCCCTGGTAATATGAATGTCCTCCAAAACATCTCCACTTGTTTCCCTTATCTCTTGAGCAACCATGATTTTCTCCTTAGTAAATACGGAGGAGAAATACTTGTTAAAATCCCCACCCATCTCCCGCGGCCCTGCTGATCTGTAAGGGGACCTTCTCTCTCCATAGCCACCCTTTTACTCCTAATATAGCGTAGAACCTCTTGGGATATTCCTTACCTTAACCTGCCAGATCCATCTCATACCCTTTCTTTGTCCTCCTGATTTCCCTCTTAAGTGTATTCTTAATCTTTTTATGGTCATCAAGGATTCACCTCATCCCCAACCTCACCCAGGTTTACCCTTCACCCTGACAGGAACATGCTGCTCCTGGACTCTTGATATCACACTCTTAAAAAGACTTCACTTGCCATTCATTCCATTCCCTTCAAACAGGCTCTCCCAATCGACCACTGCTAGATCCTGCCTAATTCCCTCAAAGTTAGCCCTGCTCCAGTTTAGGACCCCAACCTGTGGACCCGTCCTGTCCTTTTCCATCACCATCTTAAAACTAATAGAATTCTGGTCACTTGAGCCAAAGTGCTCCCTGACTGCCACCTCAGTTACCTGCCCTGCCTCGTTCCCTAAGAGGAGGTCCAGTATTGGACCCTCACGAGTAGGTCCTTCTATGTAATGACTCAGAAACTTTGCTGGACATATTTCACAAATTCCCCCATCCAGCCCTTCACAATCGGGGTGGTCCAGTCAATACCAGTGAAATTAAAAATCTCCCACTAATACAACCCTGTTATTCCACAACTATGAGCAATTTCTCTACACACCTGCTCCTCAAGTTCCTACTGACTATTGGGGGTCTATAATACAGCCCCACTAGAGTGACCCTCCCCTTCTTGTTTCTAAGTTCTACCCATATGGTCTCACTGGACAATCCTCCACGGATGTCATCTCCACGTACTGCTGTTACATCCTCATCAAAAAGGCAACACCCCTCCTCGCTTACCTGTACCTCTGTCACACCTGTAGCATCTGTATCCTGGAATATTGAGCTGCCAGTCCTGCCCTTCTCCCAGCCAAGTTTTTGTTATGCCTATAACATCCCAGTCCCCAGAGCCAATCCACGTTCTGAGTTCATCTGTCTTACCTGTTAGACCTCATGCACTGAAATAAATGCAGTTTAACTGGGTATTCCTTTCCCTCCCTTTACTGTGCCCCTGGCTATCCTGATCACTGAACTTGCTCCCACAGGCTATTTCTTTGTCCCATGACTTGCTCCTGCTCAGAGTCCCACACCCCTGCCTATCGAGTTTCGATCCTCCCATATAGCACTAGAAAATTTCCCTGCAAGAGGGGAGAGCCAGGGTGGCAATAGCCAATACCAGAGGACATCTGTTTAAGGTCAGAGGAGGAATTCCAGGGGAGATGTCAGAGGTAGGTTCTTTACGCAGAGAGTGGTGGGTGCCTGGAACACACTGCTGGGGGTGGTTGTAGAGGCTGATACAAAAGGGACATTTAAAAGGCTCTCAGACAGGCACATGGAAGTAAGAAAAATAGAGGGTTCTGGGTGGTGCAGGAGGGAAGGGTTAGATTGATCATGGAGGAGGTGTTCATATAGTTCGGCACAACATCATGGGCTGAAGGGCCCATACTGTATTGTACTGTTCTATGATATTGGTCCTTCTCTGGTTCAAGTGCTACCCATCCCTCTTGTACAGGTCACCTCTACCACATAAGAGATCCCAATGGTCCAAGAACCTGAATCCCTGCCCCCTGCACCAGCTTCTCAGCCACAAAGTTATCTGGCCTATCCTATTTCTGACCTCGCTAGTACACGGCACCAGGAGTAATCTGGAGATCACTGCCTTTGAGGTCCTGCTTCTTAACGTCTTACCTCACTCCCTATACTCATTCTGCAGGACCTCATCCTTTGTTCTACCTATGTCGTTTATACCAACATGTACAAACATATCTCTGGCCGTTTGTCCTCCTCCTCGAGAATTTTCTGCAGCCGCTCAGAGACATCCCTGACCCTGGCACCCAGGAGGCAACTCACCATCCTGGCCTCTCTTCTGTGGCCACAGAATCTCCTGTCTGTCCCCTTCACTAGCAAGTATTCTGTCACTATCACCCTGTCTGACTGCACCCTTTCCCTCTGAGCGTCAGAGGTGGTCACAGTGTCAGAGTCCTGACTATTGCTGCTAGCCCCTGAAAGAACATCCCTCTCAGCAGTATCCAAAGAGGTTTATCTGTTAGTGAGGGGATTGGCCACAGGGAAACCCTGCATTGACTGCCTACTCCCCTTCCTTCTCCTGGTGGTCACCCATCTAACTGAAGCCCGTACCTTAGGTGTGACCACCTCAGTAAAAGCCTCATCTATGATTCTCTCAGCACCCCGGATGATCCTGAGTATATCCAAATCCAGCTCCAGTTCCTTGACCCGGTTTGTCAGGAGCTGCAGCTGGGTGCACTTCCTACATTGTGCAGGAGGAGCATTCCACTGCTCTAACTGCCATCCTGCCTACAGTGAATCAAGTACTAAAGTTCAGCAGTGAAATAAAACCTTAACTTTCTTACCTGTGGCCTCCTCACTGAAGCCTCTTGAGCCAAAGATTGGAGAATCTCACAGTGGCTGGTCCACTTAACCTTACCTTCCTTTTATTGGATAAAGTGCCCTCCAATTTGCCAATCAATGAGACTTTCCTTTTTAAAGATCCGCTCTCTCCCAACACCTGAGCCACTTACTCAGCCTCTTCATGGCGAAGCCTCTCGAGTCAAAGCCTCAGCCTTACAAAGATATATAATTAATTGGTCCTTATTCTTCCCTGCCATCAGGTTCTCGAACTGACCTGAAAAACCTAAACACTGCCCCAGATTATATTTCCCTCAACTTGCACTAATATCGTTATGTTTATTTTGTCATGTACATTATGCATAATTTATGTTCCTCTAAATTTATGTTAATTTATGTTTGTAATGTACTGAGCTGTTGCTGCAAAAAAACTAATTTTCATGGCATTCATACCCTGGGTGTGTATGCCTTTGACAATAAACTTAAACTCCAAAGGGAAAGATGCATTTCTATCTTTTGAAGTGAATTGATGCAGGTACAATAGACTAAATATCCACCTTCTGCATTATGCCACTGGATTACTTATCACTGATTTTACTGGAATCCAGAGATTTAATCCACAATTTTCAGGCCTCTGTCCCTCACTATGTGACAGACATCTAACGTTAAATTGGTTCAGCTAATGTGTCGGTCTCATGAAATAGGCATACTGTATCCTGAATATGCTTCCAAGATATTTCTCCAGAAGTCAGCATTGCTGATCAGAATGTGTGATGGGAGCATTTAAACAGATAAGCATTTGAAGAGCTAGTCAACAAGACCATGGACCAAGAGCTGAGAAGTTAGAGGAAACTAATTAACTCAATTTTTGGTCAGCGTGGGCACAATGGAGTACTTCTTATTCTGTAAGCTTCTTCGATTCCAGGATTTTGTGATTTGCTCAGAATTTCAGCTTCAGGAATCTTAGAGGTTAGTTTTTAAGTTTTAACTAACTGAATGTGAACCAAGTGAAGCCATATTTCTCTTGGTTCCTTGGAACTGCTGAGATCCATTTCAGCCTGCCTTTTTACCCTTCCCATTCACCAGAGGACAACTCATAGAGTCATAGAGTAATACAGCACGGATACAGGCCCTTCGGCCCAACCAGTCCATGCTGACCACAGTGCCCAGTGCCCACCCAGCTAGTCCCAATTTCCTGCATTCAGCCATATCCCACTAAGCCTCACCTCTCTATGTACCTATCCAAGTGCTTTTTAATGGATACTATTGTACCTGCCTCAACCACTTCCTCTGGCAGCTTGTTCCATATACTCACCACCCTCTGCATTAAAAAGTTGCCCCTTGGGTTTCTTTTAAATCTTTCCCCTCTCACCCTAAACCTATGCCCCCTAGTTTTGGACTCCCCTACCCTGGGGAAAAGACTGTTACCGTCCACCTTATCTATACATCAACGTCGGATCTAAAGTCCCAAAACCTTCAGAGCCAGTCCAAAGCATTGTCCTCCAATCCTGGGAGCTGTTTAAAGATGGAGACACAAGTGAGACTGTAGATGCTGGATATCTGGAGCAACACACAAAGTGCTGGAGGAACTCTTAGCAGTGTGGAGGAACAGAGGGATCTGGGGGTCCACATCCATAGATCCCTCAAGGTTGCCGTGTAGGTCGATAGGGTTGTTAAGAAGGTGTGTGGTGTGCTGGCCTTCATTAGTTGGGGTATAGAGTTCAAGAGCCGTGAGGTAATATTGCAGCTCTATAAAACTCTGTTTAGACCACACTTGGAGTATTGTGTTCAGTGCTGGTCTCCTCATTATAGGAAGGATGTGGAAGCTTTAGAGAGGGTGCAGGGGAGATTTACCAGGATTGGAGAGCATGTCTTACGAGGATAGGTTGAGTGAGCTCGGGCTTTTCTCTTTGGAGAGAAGGAGGATGAGAGGTGACTTTATGGAGGTGTACAAGATATTAAGAGGCATAGATTGAGTGGACAGTCAGAGACTTTTTTCCAGGGCGAAAATGGCTAACACGAGGGGGCATAATTTTAAGGTGATTGGAGGAAGGTATAGGAGGGATGTCAGAGGTAAGTTTTTTTATACAGAGAGTGGTGGGTGCATGGAATGCACTACTGGCAGAGGTTATGGGGGCAAATACATTAGGGACATTTAAGAGACTCTTAGATAGCCACATGAATGATAAGAGAAATGGAGGGCTATGTGGGAGGGAAGGGTTAGATAGATCTCAGAGCAGGATAAAATGTCGGCACAACATTGTGGGCCGAAGGGCCTGTACTGTGCTGTAATGTTTCATGTTCTATGTTCTAACAGCAGGTTAGGCAGCATCTATGGAAGGAAATGGACAGTTGATGATTTGGGCCGAGACCCTTCATCAGGACTGGAGAGAAAGAGGGCAGAAACCAGAATAAGACGGTGGGGGGAGGGGGAGGAGCACGAGCTGGCACGTGACAGGTGAATCCAGGTAAGAGGGAAAGCTGTTTAAAGATACTGGATAGAAATTATATTATGACAACTGAGTGACCAATGTTAGATGAGGCATAAGGCCTTCGATTCTGGAAAACTCTCTAAAGCATGCCAACAGTTCTATGTCTGAGTGCAGGTCATCAAAGAGTATGGTGAAATAGAGATAGATGTGTTAAAAAAACTAGAACATTGGAAGTATCCAACAGGCTTTTTTGAAATGAAATTCCTTCAGACTAAATGCATAGAATAAATGCATTTATAAAACGCAATTACTAGCTCCTATTTAATTCTGGGAGAAGATTTGACATTGGTGAATAAAAGAAGGGAACATTTCATTTCATGGCAACACCCCAGGTGCCATGACCCATATTTTAACTGATTTGATGTGTCATGTGTGATCCCTGTCAACACGTCACATTATTTCTCATTGATAAAAGGAGGCATATTACCACAAGTGACTTTTTTAACATGATAAAAAGATTCTTGTTGATTCAGGTTGTCAACTAACCCAAATTACCATTGATTTATCATACAATGCTGTTTTTAAAGGAGTAGGATTTTAATAAATACTAAAAAAAACTCAATTTAAGGTTGTTCACAGGACCCAAATGTCTAAGGATAAACTAGCCCATTTTTATCACCATATAAATCCTATATGTGACAGATGAAAGTCGAAGATGGCTTCCCTGACACATATGTTTTGGTCCTGCCCTCTTTTGGAAAAAATATTGGAAAGACATTTTTAACATTATTTCAACTGTATTGAATATTGATTTACAACCTCACCCAATCACTGCAATTTTTGTGCTACAAATGATGGAATCTGGCCACTTATCTGATGTTGCCTGTCGTATGATTGCCTTGTTACATTAATGGCCAAGCGATCCATTTTGTTTAAATGGAAGGACCCAATACCTCCCACCACTTTTCAATGGTTTTCTCAAACTATATCATGTTTAAACTTAGAAAAAAATTAGGAGCGGCACTGTTGATTCTTTGCTTAAATTTGAGGAAGTTTGGAGACCATTCATTCAATATTTTCATATGATATAGATCCCTTTTTAATAATCTTTGAACTTAGAGGAGTGGAGTTGACAACATAATAATGCTCTTTATTCATCGAGAAATATTAGTCCAGTTTTTATTTTCTTTTGAAAATTTATTTAGTTTGTTTTGACTTATTACTTACAATTTTGTTTTGATTTGGGGTTCTTTTTTTTAATACAATAAATCTTTTTCTTTCCCTTGTTGATTTTTTTTTGTAATATATTCACTTACTAAGAGACCGTGGGGCCTAGAATATATTTTTTATTCTTTATGATTATATATGTCATGATTGTCCTCCCAATCTCTTTGCATCATGTGTAGAATCACTGATGTTATATGTATTAATCTGTATTAATTTGAAATTAATAAAAAGATTGAAAAAAAAACCTGCATATTATTTATTGTTACCACCCCCATTACCAAGAAGGGATAACTTTTGTGTACAGTGTTTGAAGATCTCCAGGAGATTATAGTTATGAAACTAAAACAAATGGTGAAAACTTCTCATGCGTATTGAATAAAAGTACAATATAAAGTAAGTTACAAAGGGTGAGAATGAAAAGAGATTTAGGGGCCTGAAATGGAACAATGCTGGTTCAAATGGATAATTGGCACAGAGGTGAGGCTGAGGAGAGTGAGGGCTTTGATCCCTGCACCCATTCAGTTCTGAGAGCCTGAGTCTCATTATCTGTTAGTCTGGAGGGAACATCTTGTTTCCTTTGAAAATCATACTGCTTTAGTGTGTCACTGGAGGCTCAATAAGGGACTGCAAGTTGGAATTCCAGCAGAAAACTGGTTTTCTAAAGTTGTCAGTCCGAGGACCATGTGCACCATGACAGACTTGTTGCCAATCTGTATGGTGGTTTGGTGTCACTCCGCCATTTTGCACAATGCAACTATGCTATCTGAAAAGGAAAAGATGTTAACCGTCATCGGAATGGCAATACATGCACATTCCACACATCTGAGCAGACAGCAGGCACATCTACATCTAGTTTAGATATTAGATATTTATTTATTAGTCACTTGTACATCGAAACACACAGTGAAATGTGTCTTTTTTGCTTTACTGGGAATGTGCTGGGGGCAGCCCGCAAGTGTCGCCACTCTTCCGTCGCCAACTTAGCATGCCCACAGCTCCTAACCTGTACATCTTTGGAATGTGGGAGGAAACCGGAGCACCCGGAGGAAACCCACGCAGACACAGGAAGAACATACAAACTCCTTACAGACAGCGGCGGAAAAGAACCCGGGTCACTGGCACTGTAATAGCATTACGCTAACCGCTGTTTGTATGCTCCCGATGGTCCACTCCTCAAAAAGAAACCTTTTATGGATCCCAGAGAAGAGGACCAATATTCAGACACTGCATAAAGACATGAGAATTGAAGTCAATATAAAGAATGTAGAAATTAAGTAGGAAGAGAATAATGTTGCTTGCAAGCACCCTCACCGATTTTTATTGATGCATCATAGAAAGCATCCTATCTGGATGCATCATGGTTTGGTATGGCAACTGTTCTGCCCATGACAGCAAGAAACTGCAGAGAGTTGTGGACACAGCCCAGCACGTCATGGAAACCAGCCTCCCCTCCGTGGACTCTTTCTACACTTTTCGTTGCCTCGGTAAAGCAGCCAGCATAATCAAAGACCCTACCCACCCCAGACATTCTCTCTTCTCCCCTCTCCCATCGGGCAGAAGATACAAAAGCCGAAAAGCACGTACCATCAGGCTCAAGGACTATTGAACAGTTCCCTGGTATGATAAGATGGATTCCTGACCTCACAATCTACCTCTTTATGACCTTGCACCTTATTGTCTGCCTGCACAGCACTTTCTCTGTAACTGTAACACTTTATTTAGCATTCTGGTATTGTTTTACCCTGTACCACCTCAATGCACTGTGTATGAATTGATCTGTATGAACGGTATGCAAGACAAGTTTTTCACTGTACCTTGGTACATGTGACAATAATCAACTAATTTGCTAATTTACCAATTAATCACTCGGGGAAAAGCATTAGAACAGAATACAAAATACACATTGATAAGTCAGTAGGAAAAGAATTCTGCAATCATAAAGAAAGCATTGGTAGCACTGAATTGACTGTCTTGGTGCTGTGTGCAGTTTGGAGCCCAGACTCAGAAGTATAACGTACAGATAACACAGTTGACTGCCTCATGGCAGCTGGCAAAATAATGGCATCTTGCACCAGTGGAATGCCAGCATCCTCTGCAACTCAACATGGTCTCCTTCAGATGGGCTCTAGCAAGAGAACGTTTAATTGTGTTATCTCCTTTTGGATAAAAAGCTTCAGGTACTTCTCTTGTAATAGTGTAAGCCAAACAGTGAGCTATTGCAAGCCTGTTTACTTCTAACATGGAAGAACTGAGAACCATGGTCATAGCTGCCTTGACAACCACTGCAGTAATGTTCTTTGGTTTCTGATTAGCTTGCTACAGCAGCTGCAGTAGTAGACGGCAACTTTCAGGGATGTGTTCTCATTGAAGTACGGATATCTCCCATGCATTATTACTTACTGAGATTCAGGTAAGGATTTACTCTGTAACATTCTGTGTGGATATAGCATCTTCCTGAGGACAGTTCTTCCATTCTATCATCCTTTCCTTCTCTGAGTGGTCTCCACTTATTCTTCCTGTCCTGCTCTGTTGCTCGTGGAATACCTACTAACTCACACATTTCTGGTAGCAACTGTATTGTGGAGAAGCCTTGAATTGAAGCCTCTGAGCTCTTGCCACTCCTCTCTCTGTTGTTTTTTGAAATATGAAACAGTATCAAAGACTATAGAAATCTAGAAGACCAGAGTAAACCAAGAAGGAACCAATCAGTGACTCACCAACAATTAATTACTGTTCTTGTTTAATAACAGCAGAGTGAAAGAGTTGGGATGGCTTTGGACTGACCAGTGGGTTTCCTTTGCTGATCTATGCCAGGTTAGGAAAAGTCATTAGCTGGGTTGTTGCAAGTTGATTCACACTATGATCAGCTTGGTCGGCATTCATTCAATTAGCATTCACTGAGAACATGCAAGCACCTAACAAAATGTTGTCATTTGGCACAATTCATTCCACAAATGCACAGATATTATTTTGGATTTCTAAGGAAACAAGTAGTGCCGAAAAGTGGACCAGACTTTTTGTTGCTGCAAAAGCTAGCAGTAGTCCTTATTATTGTATTTTGTTCTGTAAAAACACTCTAAAAGTAGTTGTTGTCTGCATCTAAACTTTACAGTGTGAAAGAATGAAGTACTTAGCCTCTAGTCAAATAGAACTAATAGCCGAGATATTTTATTGCATTGTGTATTGCCAATGTCCTGTGACTCTATCAATACCTCCCTGACTGATCTCTCCGAACTGCTCACATCATCTCCCTGACTGATACATCCAATGTAGTTTCCGTTCACCATTGCAATCATTGGGGAATCCACATTCCTGTAACTCTCAACCCTCAGCACCAATCCTTTGCTCAACTAACTTCTTCTGCAAACTTGGCTTTCGGCAATGATGGGAGCTTGTCGAGGAAAGGCCTCTGTGTGAGTTTTCTCAGGCTCTGTCTATCCCATTGTTTATAACACCATGGGCTTTATTGATAGCGATCAATGCCTTGCACAAACATGCATATGCTCACAGAAATTTGACATCTGGCACCAGTCATTCTAATAAAATGCCTACATCTTGGACAACATTTTGGAGCTCTAGGATGTGTTACAATTTCTCGTCTAGTGTGCTTTATAAAACATATATATTACAACAAAAGAAGAAAAATTTGAATTTAATATAGTGCCCTTCATGATCTCAGGATATCCCAAGGTGGTTGCAGATGGTGTAATCACTGTTATGGTGTCATGGACAGAAATGCAATAGACAGATGATGCAAAGGAAGGTTCCATCTCCAGCAGTGTAATTGCAATCACTCTGATCAATACTGGAAGGGGTCCGGGATAAACTTCCCAGTTTCCCTCTGACACAATGCTTTTGGGACCTTTATGTCCATCTGAGCAGGTTAAAGGGGTTTCAGTTTACAAAGTACTACATTGGTGTGTCAGCTGATATTTTATGCTCACGTTTCTGCACTTCCAAAATAAGTACATACTCCATCATATACTGTAACACACTAATTTATCTGATAGAAGTAGACTCCTGCAGAAATCAATAGAAAAGAATATCATCTTTTCAAAAGCAATTTATTTAACAGGATTATACACATAACAGGTCTAAACATAAGTGGAGCGGACTGTGCTGGATTTAAACCAAATCTAGAGACATGTTCCTGAGGGGCTCTTGGACCTTCAAGGATAATAGTTTTCATTTAGCGATTCTGATTTCATTACTGGAGAATGAAACATATGTCTATTTTATCTCAATACAGGACTGCAAAGGAAAGACAACCTTGACAAGTCAGCCAAAGCTGCTGTTGCTTCCTTCATTCAAATTTCTGAATCATGGAAAATATATCTTCTGTTTCTAATGTTGATTTTAATCCATAATATGGATTTTACATAAGCAAATGACCTTCTAAAAAATTCAAGCTTAAATATTTTGTACAAAAAGGCCAGTTCTCTTTCATTTATTACACAAATGAAAAAGCACAAGATCAGAATTTGTGATCGTTTCATAGGTAACAATTCATCTCTTGGAAGGGTTTCCTGCTTGATGCAAACTTGGTCTGCAGAAATACCAATAAAATGTCTGACAAGTGAGAGAAACTCTATGGAGACTTTCGTAAATAAAACCTCTTCTTGAAAGTATGAATTGCTGTGTTAGTTGAGAGTAGAATGTGAAATCGAAGCTGTCTGACATGATCAAAAGTCTAGTGAAAGTGCCACAATTTTATTAAAACACTTCCAAAATTAATTTCTTAACATCAATTACATGTTGCAATTTTAATGTAGGAAGTGCCCGTAGGAGAATAATCATGCAAAATTATCAATGAGCTAAAGAAGAGGATATTAAGACAGGTAACTAATAATTTTGTCAAGAAACAGATTTCAGGAAATGTTGTATAGAAGACAGATGGACCTGCAGAGAGCCTTTGTAAGGGGATAACAGAGCTTGGTGCTTGGACATCTCAAGGCATAGCTGTCAGTGGTGAAGCAAAGGAAATGTGGGATGCATATGTCTGAATCTGATGAAAATAGGGTTCTTGGAGTTTGTCATGCCTCTTCCCAGGATTTTGCAGAGATAGGAAGAGACAAGGCCATAGAGGGGTTTGAGCACAACCAATGATAATGTTACTTCCTTCATTTCGCAGATAATTGGCCTTTGGTGATGTTTCTTAATCACATCCTGTTTTGATGCAGAATCTAGAAAAAGATGCATGCCCTAAATTTGTTTGCCCTATTGGCTGGTGCAACAATTATACGGCCACCCATTATTTACAAAATTCACTTACCATTTACCCCAAACCCCACCCCACCCAGAGATCCTAGGAAAGGCCAAAGCCTCACTCAACAGATTATTTGTGGCAACAAGTATCAGCAAAGACAGATTTTGCCCATAGAGTGGTCACCCACCCTTACTCGGGATTCTAGATCCCAACTGTATGGTAAAAGACTGGGCTGGCTGATGAGAAGGCATTAAATGGAGGATGGCTTAGTGATTGGCTGCCCACTCTGCAATCTGACCACCACTGGCCTACAGCCACAGCCTCATACAACACAGAAAACAGGCCCATCAGCCCACTGAGTCCAAGCCAACCAGCAACCATCCTCTAATACCATTTTGTTCTCCACACACTCCCAACCGATCTTCACATCTCTGGGGCATGGGAGAACGCCGAGGAAACCCATGTGGCCACAGGGAGAACATGCAAACTCCACACATACAGCACCCTGTGGTCAGGATTGAACCAAATACCAGCAGCTACCACAGTTTGTCAGTCCAGCTCAGAATGGGCGAGCTGGCACTAGTGAATAGATGATAAACTAATTGGGATCTGGACAACTGTTTATTTCATAATAGCAGAGATATTTCAAAGAATTCCGCCCTGCGACTTGTCTAATAATTACAAAACACTCCAAATCCTGCAGGAAAACAGTATTTACTATAACTATATCATTCTAAACTCAGAAAAGCTGTAAAAACATTGGAAATAATTAATGCACAATAATGCTCACAATCGTATGCACGACTCTATAATCCGTTCTAAGAACACATCTCTTCACTGTTCCTGAACTGGAACATTCTCCTAGAAATCTTCAACTGTGGCCATAGGTGTGAATTTAGGATGGTGTGTTGCCCCCAGGAGAGCTGTTTAAGCTTGTGTGTTGAGAAGGGGCAGTGCTGGATCTAGTCTTTGGGAATGTAGCCAGGTAAACAGCTGAAGTCTCAGTGGGAGACAATTTTGGAGACAATGACCATAACCTTAAATGGTCAATAACCATAAATTTCAAGGTGGATATGGAAAGGAATCAGGATAGACCTGAAATTAAGGTTCTGAATTGGATGAAGGCCAATTCCAACATCACAAGACCAGATAGAAGTAGATGGGGAGCAGCTTCCCGCAGGTGAGTCTACATCTGACAAGTGAGAGTCATTCAGAAGTAAAATAGAGAGAATTTAGAAGTAAACTAGTGAGGACTTACAGGCAATATGTTTCCATAAGGGTGAAAGAAGAGGATAACATGTCCAAAGAACCCTGGATGTCAAGAGGTATTGAAGGTTGGATAAAGAAATAAAAGGAAGCGAATGGCAG